>NC_059302.1:26269918-26299918 GCF_017591435.1 Portunus trituberculatus | reverse complement strand
ATCTACTAGTGTTAAATGAAAGAGAAACAACACAGCATGGAAGGACACTAAAAGCAACAACATACAAAAGGGACATAAAGAAGTTTATCTTCCCCTATAGAATATTGAGGCATGAAATGGACTGGAAGGAGAGGTAGCGTGTGCTAGAAATATTCATGATTTTAAGGAAAAATAGGATAGAAACAGTTAAGAAGATGGGACAGTATGAGCTTAGCTCCTCTCCCATATGTAATAACTAGGTAAATACAACTATAGTCAAATGCGTGTGTACACGCACGCACGCACCCACACACCAATTGTTTCTTAGTTCACTATAGCAGCACTTTGTTGTCCCACTGATTCTCTTTTCTTTATTTAGATATACTCTGGTGTTTCAATCCTCCCTACAGAATGAACACATTGCTGCACACTCCCATTTTCATATACACCAAGTTTCTTTAAGAAAAGCATGAGGAGATGCCAATATGGATCACATAAACAAAAACATGTCACATTATTACACTGTGTATATTACTTAATAAGGGTCCTTAAAAACACAGAGAAAGCAAGTTTTCTACGTCTGTCACCAAGAATAAGCCATATAAAATAAACATATACCCAGAGAGTAAAAAACAGACTTGAAAGTGATGACAGCTGTAGCCAGCATCAACTCATTTTTTCTCTTCTTGAGGTAATTCTTGCAGCTAATCCATTCAGGCAGACATGAAGATGGACATTGAACTCCTAAACATGAAAATCTTTGAAAGATCAGTAATGTGATAAAAAGTACAAAAACATGCCAACAGAGATGTAATTGATAAACAGTAGACTGAAATAAGAAAAGAATTTGATTATGGAGATTAAGTTTCAAGACTAAAAAGATGGTGATATTTTAGCTAACTTTTCTCTCTTGTAATTGTACTGTATATGCTGTACTTTATGTATTTTTTTTTTTTCTGGGTGAAGTCTATATGCTGTACTTTATGTATTGTCTTTTTTTTTTCTGGGTGAAATCTATCAAGTAAAATGACTTCATTATCAGTTGACGATGATATCTTTGCCTTTGTTTGGTGGAATCAAATGGCAGATAATATGGATGAGCTGGCACTGTTTATCTGTATCCCTCCCCACAAATGAGAATGGGTAGCCTGCTCAGAAAACCTGTTTTCATGG
This sequence comes from Portunus trituberculatus, assembly GCF_017591435.1. Taxonomy (NCBI): domain Eukaryota; kingdom Metazoa; phylum Arthropoda; class Malacostraca; order Decapoda; family Portunidae; genus Portunus; species Portunus trituberculatus. The sequence goes on along the minus strand of NC_059302.1, from coordinate 26,298,766 downwards.
TGTATTCACTATATTACTGCCACCAGCATAATGTTCCCTCATGTCTTATGTAGAAATATTTTTGAGAAATGCATCTGAAGACAAAACAAGTCCATGATAGACCAAAAGAAGGGAAGGGCAGTGCCTTACACATTGCAACCATAATAGTCATCAGTTCCCAAAATCAAATTTGGGAATCTTGCAGCTCTGGTCACTAGAACTTGGCAGTCTGTGGTTCATGCTCTGCTGGGAAGCAAAGGTTTTAACAATGAGTAGAGATATTGTCCTCCTTGACCAAGAAGATAATCTGTAGAATTAAAGGTCACAACCTGACCCAAAGATTAAACCAATATGAGTTTTACACTTTAAATGTGAGGGTATTGAATGACACCACATGATCAGTGTGATCCCTGCAAACATGCACACATACACCTGCTCAGATTCTCATTATAATATACAGCTCATAGCTTTGTCAAATATTTGTCTTATTTCTCATGACTTCCATAACACACTGTGGGTTAATGGCAGTAAGGGTAAATTTGATTTTCTCTACTATCAATGGTCAATCTCATTTGGCTGACCTCAAGATCAGGAAGAATACACAAACATGTTAGCTTTTCCATCCACTAGTGGTGCTTCCTACATGTCAGTTCCTCTCTGGGATCAAAGCAAATATATTGTTTAAATATAATTTCCAATTTACAAATAAGTGAATGAATAATTATTAATGAGAATTAATCTCCAGTAAGGATGTGAACTAATCTGGCTTTATTCTTTGGATACTATATATATATATATATATATATATATATATATATATATATATATATATATATATATATATATATATATATATATATATATATATATATATATATATATATATATATATATATATATATATATATATATATATATATATATATATATATATATATATCCAAAGAATAAAGCCAGATTAGTTTACATTCTTACTGAGATATATATATATATATATATATATATATATATATATATATATATATATATATATATATATATATATATATATATATATATATATATATATATATATATATATATATATATATATATATATATATATATATATATATATATATATATATATATATATATATATATATATATATATATATATATATATATATATATATATATATATATATATATATATATATATATATATATATATATATATATATATATATATATATATATATATATATATATATATATATATATATATATATATATATATATATATATATATATATATATATATATATATATATATATATATATATATATATATATATATATATATATATATATATATATATATATATATATATATATATATATATATATATATATATATATATATATATATATATATATATATATATATATATATATATATATATATATATATATATATATATATATATATATATATATATATATATATATATATATATATATATATATACATACATACTGTATAATTATATAAGTCTACAGCAGTAACTGCATTGCTTACTTTATAGGATGTTTTTCAATGCTTCTTACTAGTAAACGGATATTCTCATTAAGATATCTTTAAAGATTTCCAAGGTCCATATTCTATTTCTTGATTGGCTGGTGTGCTTGTCAGTTTTCTTTCAAGGTACCTTTCGGCCTTCTCCGACCATCTTCAGGAAAGAATTGAACCATGGTGTGAAGTGTGCTGGTATATATTTGTGTGGTGTGCGAGTGGCTGGCTGGTGAGCCGTGTCAGCCAATCAGCACATGTCATTCTGTCTCCTTGAGGACAGTAGGGAAGACTTAGGAATTAACTGGATGTTGATCCTGGGAGTCTTGGTATGAATGTGAACTGCTTCTGTCATCTGTAAGCAGGCTTTGCATGGTTCTTTATGTAGGATGACTGTGTTTCCTCTATTTTCTTGCAGTTGAAAGCAGTGTCTGTGTGGCTGGTGAAATGGTGCTTCTTGATGGTGCTGTCTTTAACAAAACATGCATTCAGAATGACCTCTTACCAATATATATATATATATATATATATATATATATATATATATATATATATATATATATATATATATATATATATATACATACATACATACATACATACATATATATATATATATATATATATATATATATATATATATATATATATATATATATTTTGTAAAACTTTTTTGACACCATTAAATCCCTTTGCACTCTTCTAATAACTTGAGGAGCATATATCTTGAATTAATTTCTGTTGTCACCATATAGTATACATATGTCCTTTTATAAGAAAATGGATGCACCTTTTCCTAATGTGGTTTGATTTCTGCTCATAAACCACAATGATGCAAAATAAACCTAGTAGAAAGGTGATAATTCTAATGAAATTAAATTGTGATGTGTAGTATTTTCTGGTTATGGAAATGACTGATGTAAATACTGGAAATGCTTAAAATTCAGCAATATGGGGAAAGTATCACTCATATTAGAATGTCTTAAAATCATGATAGTTCCATGCTTAATGGTGGCTATCAGCAAATTCCCATTCAAAAATTGCAAGTTTACATTCAGTGCTTCACTAGTTATTAAACAAAATATATGGAGCTTTATAAGTTAGCCCATAAACATACACATAAAGATTAGTAGCACAGTGGTTAGCACACTCGGCTGACAGCTGAGGTCTTGACTTCACACCCGTGGCCAGTATGCACATCACTCCAAGTCACTTTCCATGTGGTGGTCCATATTACCACAGCAAGGAATCAATATCATGTCATGTCAAATCAACACCTACTATACACTAATTCTGTTTGAGATATATATATATATATATATATATATATATATATATATATATATATATATATATATATATATATATATATATATATATATATATATATATATATATATATATATATATATATATATATATATATATATATATATATATATATATATATATATATATATATATATATATATATATATATATATATATATATATATATATATATATATATATATATATATATATATATATATATATATATATATATATATATATAACAGCTTACAATGATTTATTAAAATCTATAAAATTTGTGAAACATGTGTATAATCAGATTATTACATAAACCCAAAGGAAACAATATTTGGATTGTTAAATAATCATTGATTTCACTGTAACTCCAAACAGAATGTCCTCTTTTGTTACTTTTCCCATGTCTATATGAGGTTGTTGTTTCTGCTACCAAGCTTAACTACCTCAATAAATCAATATTTTATTCGTAAAATCTTTAGAGCAACCTTTTGTTAAATATGTTTGTATTCCATTGAAGTTTCCTGTACTATGAACTGATTTCATGGAAGACTGCTCTTGTTAAGGTTAAAGGAGTTGTCCAATATCTAAAAGCTTTGATATAACAAGTTTCAAAAATAAATTAAAATAATTCTTCTTTCACTTGTTTTTCTTGTAATATTGGACACTCTCTCTCTCTCAAACACTTCTGTGTATAAATGTCATTAAGTACTTACATACATCTTATCACACATATGTCTTTAAATACATTTTCATGTTGCTACATTCTATACTATTGTATTCAATGTCTCCTAATTTAAACAAGAAAAGATAAATTTTTCACAAGCTTTTTTTTTTATAGAAAAGCACACAGCACAGATTCTTTAAGGCAAAAAACAAAATGCATGCAATTGATGAATTAACAAACAACAAAGCCTAAGACATATGCTAAAGTATTAATGAGAGGAAATTCTTAAGATGATGTGAAAATTGTGAAGCAATATTGGTCAATGATAAGGTAAATGAGGAAAACCTAAGGATGAACACCATCACTCTCATCAGCCTATATCAAAGCTTAACACTACACGGATCTGTGTCTGTTATCTGACGTAGCTTGCCACAATACTTCACTATGTACGTACAACTTGATTTTCAGGTTTTTAGATCTCCTCAAAAACAATTTTTTCCTAGTTAGATATTATAGATAAAAATTTATCTTGCCTCAAAGTACTGAACAAACTTCACAGTCATTCTTATCCTCTCTCATGGCTAAACCAACACCATTTTTAATAATTACACCACATCGATGAATCAGTCTTCTTTCTTATTCAGATTTTGAAGTCATTTCTCAAAGCAGACTAGACTCACTTCATTACCTACCAATTTCCCCTCTTAGTATCTTTTACAACACAAGCTTTATTATCATACTGTGTCACACTTCACTTCTCACATACACAGCATACAGTTTACTAACTACAGAAACAACATAAGTGTCTTTCTATTCCTTGAACTCTTAACACTTGCTACACAGATACACTACTTAAGCTAAGCTCCATACAACTGCACCTTTCATACACCCACTTGCTAAATAAAAGCAGCACAAGATAGAATCACCACCATAATCCACCTTCAATCAACACAAACTCAAAAAATGCTATTTGATAATGGACCATTGTCCATTTTCCTGGTAACCTTCATTTTGTCTACACTCATTTCTTAACTTCTAGATTCAAGTTATCAGTAATCACAAGAAAATAAGATTAACTAATTACTGGAATAGACATTGTATTTATAGACAGCCTGATATTTCAGTCCAATCACTGTTTTTAAAAGTGATTCATGGAAATGTATTACTTACATGTGCTTATCTTTTCCTTAAGTCTCCCTAATTACAGAATAACTCCCTCCCATTTACAATCTTATATCTATGAATGGCACATCTATAATCACCTGGATTTTACATCTCACAGGTGTACACCTGCTGCCTTTCCTCTTCATTTTCTAGCTTTGTGACCTCTCTGAGGCTACCTAAAGCTCATTTTTACACTCCTTTCAATCCCTCACACCATGTAATATTTCACTTTCCTCTCTAAGACCCTCATACTTAATGTATAATTATAACTACTAGCTACCCTTCAAATATGACACTAACTTTCCCATATTTCAATAATACTCTTCTATTTTATTTAGAATGTTCTAGTATGTGTATCTTCTACATATATTTTGCATGATAATTATGTGATGAGAACATGTATGACTGTACTGCACAAACATTGACATAGATATGGCCTTAACAGAGTTCTTCTACATTGCATCAGATCAGGTGTAGGTAAAGGAGGTAATACAACAGTTCCTGCTCTGCTTTCAGATCCAAATGTGGTTACTGAGCGCTGGTCCTCTCCTTCCTTGAGGTCTGGATGTGAAAAAATGGGGATATGTTTGTGGATGTCATTCCGAGTGTGAATTGTTCATAAGGGAGCCTCGCCTTGTTTCCTCTAGCCCCTTCACGGTGGTCATCAATTTATTATGTAAATGAAATGACAGGGAAAACAGTGATATCTGAAGTCTTAATTATGCTTTTCTTCTACTGATATGATTCTTCAAGTACATTGCTAAATATACATTGAATGTTTTTATGATTAGTGTTTTATATACCATCACCCTCTACAGTTTTATCTTATTATGAAACCCATGGAACAAAATCTAGAACTGATTAAGCATTGTGAAGCTGGGAAGCATTTTAACTGTACACAGTAGTTAATGCCATAGGATAAGCCAAGCAGATCAAACATAAGATAGAGACAGGAGGTACTGTAATAATTAGTACAAGCAGCAAATATTGCATACACTGTGAGTTAGAGTCATTTGCATATGGAGAGGAAGTTGAATTTGCATATAATATGTTCATATGTGATATCTTTAATGCCTCCTACATGCAAATATACTTCAGTTATTTGAAGTTTTAGGTTTGCATAAATAATGAGGCAGTGGTATTTCTCCAAAGATAGGACAAGGTATGTACTTTAAATCTTAACAGGTTGTTATAAAACTTTCCAGTTCCAGTGCATGGGAGTATGGTGTCCGATGTAGTTGTTTCAAATGTCTTGATTAAACTATACTCAATTCTACTTAATGTATGTGTATGCTGCTGCTAAAGAGTCTCATGCAGCAAGTGTATGGAAACAAGCATTGCAGGTGCCAAAGTGAGACCCCTGTTGGCAGTCTAGTGCATACTTCTTGAACTGTTGTCTGTCGAGCCATCTTGAGGTTGGTGAGATGATGGGCAGTGAGCGTCGAGGTGATCCATTCACTGAGGGACTCTGGGAACGACCGTGCCGGTCCCTGTTTGTTACAACACAATCTGACACTTTAGACCACTGTTGTACAAATCCTTCTCTGCCACTCTTATACACATACAAACACACACATGAAGCTTTGGTTTCCTTTATAAGAACTGTAACTGAAAATTCTAATCTAAGAATTTATTAGTATACTGTATGATCACTGCTGTCAGGTCATGTATGTACAACATAACTGTTTCCCAGTATCAAAGTTCTGTCTAAAAACATTTTTTTCCAAATCATAATTTTGATTGCATACAAAATTTAATATTGACATGTTAAAACATAAAACATTTTCTCATTTAAATTAGGTAGTATACCAAAAGAATAACAGTAACTGTTCACTAAAGTGAATTACAAGTGAATATCTTACTGTACATTAAGCTAAGTGTACTTATAAATTTAAGAAATATTCAGTTGTCATAGTATCCAAGGAGACAGGAATGTAATCATTATAACCTGACTGACCAATATATGACATTCCTAACACCCAATTCCTTCCTACCACTCTTAATGTGGATTGGCCCATCCTCAGAGAAGGCCACTACTACATAAAATTAATCAAAATCAAAATCATATAGTCTGTCATAGTATAAAAATAATAATGATAATAATAATAATAATAATGATAATAATAATGATAATAATGATGATAATAATAATAATAATAATAATAATAATAATAATAATAATAATAATAACAATAATAATAATAATAAAAAAAAACATGAATGAATGAAAATAAATAATAAAACTAATTAGTAACAAAAATAATAATAATAATAATAATGAGGAGGAAGGATTAAAGCCACTGTTATGCAAAGCTTTAGAACTAAAGCAATGTTAGTATTTAGGTACAAAACAACTGATATTTAAACTATGTAATTGCCAAAAGCAAAAACATGAGGATGCCACAATTGAAATTTTGAACAAATCTATTGCAAGGAGTCCTGTATGGTGTTTTCTCCCACTCTCTAAAAAAAAAAATAAATAAAAAAAAAAAAAAAAAAAAAAAAAAAAAAAAAGATGCATTCTAAAATTTCTGAAGCTAATATGGGCACTCAAAGTCCTAATGGAACTAAACCACAGCAGGAGACTGGGCATGCATATGTACATGTTGTTGCACACACACACTCACTCTACAGGAACTCATGCTTGTGGCACTGTGACCCAGAAGCATGCACTGCCTCTGTCCTCATCTAATAATGTTATTAATACCATGGCCTTCTACAGGAGGTTTTGACATAAATCTTCATTCTATAGAAGGGAAGTAAATTATTATGTAGGTGACTAATGCTGAAAATCTAGAAAATACCTAAAAACTTATTACACACTAAATGACTCACTGCAGAGTTAGCACTGCTATTTGCTATGGTTCAGCAAGTCCCTGATGATCATTTGCTTACCATTAGTACAAGATCTTAATCTTTTCATATTAGTCTTCATTTTCACAAAACTTTACAATGCATCAAACTGCCCACACTAATATACTTATATATATATATAGGCAGTCACATCTAGCCTTTCTATAGCAACCTTAATGTAACAGTAAAATATTTGCAAATAAGATGTCCTTAAGAATATGCAATAATGATAGGCATAAGTGAAATAAACACACAGAACTAACAAAGTGAATAATTCCAATGGATTCACTGAACTTTCAAAACAGAAAATACTTGCTCTCATTAATAAAATATTAATTGTGATGTCCTTAAATTTGACTGTTCAGCTTAAAATGGACAATGATGTGGATTTTTGGAGCTATGAAAGTAATCAACTCTGTGACCAAACTGTTGCTGTCACATGTTTGGTAGCTTTTCCTATTTACAGGTTTGTGTGGCAAAGCTTTAGTTGGCAAGTACACTCTGGGTTGCTGCCCATTCACATAACCTTGCTATCTTCTGCCAAACCTTATACCCCCAAAAACATCCTTAAGTTTGTGTTTTCAATAATTCAGGAGTACCTACATTAATTCTCACAACTGTGCTCTCAACGTACACACGGTGGTAGTGACGGTTCAGTGCTTTGGTTGTTACATTTGAATGTGGAATGAAGTTTCATGTGATGATTGTAAGCACGTGTCCTCTACATATTCCATAAAAAGCTAATATACGGACAACCATATAATGTATACAAAACTTACGTTCACCATGTAAAGTATGATGTACAATTTCAAAATAGTACCACTTGTGTTTATGTATTAAAGACTATGACATGCGCTACTAGTACTACGGCCAACTTTATAATTCCGCGTCCTGCCAAAAGCGCAAAAATTGCAACACCTCTCTTCCACTCATGAGATCCTTCATCTTGGAACACCATCCGGTGTCCTGCCTCACAACTGTTTTAGTGTATGCCTAATGCCTTCATCATATGCCTCTTCCTTCAACTTAACTACATCTACTCATTGTACCGCATGGTGGGATTAACAGTGTGCGGAGACTAATAAGGCCAGTGGTAATGTCTCACCTCTTGAAGGTAGCTCTGTCCAGCACGGATGAGGAAGGCGGGGAGTGGCGGGGGTCGTCCATGCTGGTGTGTACCTCCATCAGGTTGTTTCTTAACTCCTTCAGGCGAGGATCCGTCTTCCTCAGCCCGGTCTCCGACAAGGCCTGCACCAGAAGGGGTCATGACAGAGGGGTGATGGGTAGTGTGTCTCCTTGCACTGTGAACCATAAGCTTACAGCAAATACCACCTCACCGGGCCCGTACTGCTGCTACATACAGCTGAACTACGCGTCACGCGCACATGTAGCCGCAGTGCTGTGAACCTGCGACTGCTGCCGCACAGCGTGCTCTTTCGTTCAGCTCACTGTTTCGGAGTAATGCCTTTGCAACAGCACCAAAGACCCTATATAGAGAAAACATCACCCCTATTTTGTTCTGTTGTTGCTGCTAAAGATGATGTTTTTCTATTAAATGGGTCTTTTCTCCAAAATGATATCATGATATTCTTGTATACTTGCTTTTTATGATCTCTATCACTGTTCATGCGTTGTAAGGAGGGAATGCCGCATCTCTCACGTGGATGTTTCATACAATCTATATATATATATATATATATATATATATATATATATATATATATATATATATATATATATATATATATATATATATATATATATATATAAGTTTGTAGGTAGGCAGCAACTTATCGTTTTATTAGGGCACATCCCTGCTACTGAAGCTCACCTATCGACTGCCAAACATAATGTCACTTCATATATGCACTGTAGTAACTGTACCTACAGTGTAGCAAATAACAATGCACGCGATAGTGAATATATACCGTGTAACTTAAGTAGGTACATGTAAAATGAACTCTATCCTACCTATTGTTCTTCCAACGTAGAGCAGGTGAATTGAGGGTTGATCCCTACAATGATGTGGTGGTTACTTACCGCTAGGAACTTTCCCATGTGGACGGTGCTGTCGGTTTCGTCCTTGAACATATCGAAGAGCTGGTCCTCCATGTTGACGGGCGGCACCCTGCAAACACGCACCAATTTTTGTCAATGAACACGATAATCCCTTAAATTATCGTATGAGATGATATAGGTACTTTCTGAGAAACTTTTTTTTTTTTTTTTTTGCTTTCACTGGGAAATCAAGCATTGTTACTGGAATATCACATCATCTATTCCAGGTTACTCCTTGACTGCACTATTTAAATAGTAAGGTTGATCCCTTGAGCCTTTCTGACCGCGAATGCCACACTCAGGGAAAAGTATACTTTAAATCAAAGTTAAATGTCCTTCACTCTGTAATCTGCTGTATGAAGTTTTTAAGAAAGAAAATGAATTTAAATAGATTTTTTGCACATGTAAATTTGTGCACGTATGTTTCCATTCCCTATTCTCTCAGTAATCGTTCTTACTGAAGAAGTTCCTAATTCACTCCGTTCGATATTCCATCTTGAAAGAGCCGTATGCAGCACATACTAAAGTAAATTAATATACCCATAACACGTCCCTCAGAGTCGCATACTCATGCAAGATCTTTCAGTGTCACACATATGGCTCCACGCAGCTGTCTCTTCCTAATAATATTCAAGGTCCAGTCCAAACATAATCGTTATAACATATTTACATTGGCACATATTGCAAGCAGAGCCACAAATGCTCATGCTGTCCACCGCCTCGCTGCCACAACTACACACGAACCACTCTTAAACAGTCACCCTTGCCAAACACCCTCCTCTGATGGTAGCCTACAATTATTATTTTCCCTAAAAAGAGAGCGCTATGTTGATAAAAGGAGCGCTAAACCATGCTAATATATTACAGAATTACTTAATGCTAAATAAAGTGTATTATTTTTGATGAAATTGGAGATGAGATCTCTTACTAAAGTTGACACATTCCTATCCCCGCACGAGTTCCGTCCACCAATTATGCCTCGACCCACACCTCCTGACGCAGGAAAACAAGAGTGCAGTGTCGTATACTGAAAGTTGTCCCATTCCTTAATAAATAATCAAAATACTTCTGTTACTTTGTTTGTCACGGAAAAAAAAAGTGGATTATTTTGTCTATAGCATGACAGGCTAAGTGAAAGAAACTTAACATTATTCTTATCACCAGCATCACAACAAACTATACACACTTCTTATGCTTGCATCTATATACGTCAATCAATGGACTAGTATAATAGGGGAAAAAAAGACTAGAAAAAAAGAAGAGGGGGAGGAAGAGTATTATGCAAGGAACATGAATAACCTATGAAGTTGTTTATGACGTCATCAGCTCCAGAGATGGAGAGGAAGTTGAGTTGCTTCTCTCTTTTCATCACGCCATCAGACAAGCCAGTCAGTTTCTGTTCTCCACGATTACCTTACGCTATTTCACCATACATATGTATGGCCACCATAGAAACTGTGCCCACTGGAGAGCATCATAACAATGCTTGTGTGTTTGTTGTATACTGATATAAATTAACTGGTAGTGCCAGCATCTGTGAGTGTAATGAATGACGCAACAAGACATTCGTTACAAGCCATCCATAGCTACGGGTTAGTCATGTCAGTTGTGCTTCGTAAAAAGAAACGAGGCTGACAAGTCTTTACATGAGGTGAGAGGTGAAGTGATCAAAATCAGTATATGCATGTTTTGATACTAGCAATACTTCAGTTTATCCTTCATCACTCTAAATGGATTCACAGCAAGAGAGGAAGCCACATACATTGCCTATACCTTGCCAAGAGGGAGCTTTAGGTTTACAAGGTCACGACTCTTCAATTTAAGTATCGTACTTGTTCTCTAATGGGTGAATACCAGATACAACGTAGATGAACACAATCGCTGCCACCTGGCCAGCAGCGGAACTTAAACGTGTTTCCGGAACATAAAACAATTCGCTCTAGTAAGTTCAGCTGCAAAGAAAAGATCGTCAGGACAGGCGCCAGCAGGTCCTGGTTCCCTGGCGTATTGAGGGCAGTTTCGCCCACGGAGGAAAGCAAGCGAGGAGGCGAGAGAGAGAGACGCAGGTTTGGCTAGGAGATCTTGGCAGGGTGTCATAGGCTCCTGTCGTCCTTGCTTTGATATACAAGACAATCATCTTTTGTTCTTCCTATCCTCACCTGACCTCCTTGTTGCGGCATCGTAACACCAGTCAACCATTCAGTCATTTGTTATCCTCCCATTACAAATGTCGAAGTTTGTATTGCACGTCAGTTGGTCCACTGAGTAAATGTTCCCCGCTTAAATGTGACTATAATGGAGAATAAACATTGGTGTGGCAAGCCAGGCAAAAAATCCTCATCATAAATGATTTTGATGTGAACAATAATTCCTCTTTATTTTCATCACACTATCCTTTGCGTGTTAACTAAACTAATCCGTCAAGTCTTTCTTTCAGTTCCACGAAGTCCTTTATTCTGTTAAAATAGCTGAGGAGAAAAACAATAATATAGGTTGCTTCGCTAATAACTCGCATCATGGCTAGGAATTTCATGAGATACAGAATATTATGAACTCCAGTTTCGTTCCCTGAATACTAATTAAAGTAACTCTGCCAAGCTTTCAACCGCTGAGAAAGGGAAAATTAGAGAATGGAGAAAGGAAGTTTGATCAAGAAACGTCTTATGCTTGCATAGAAAGGAAGATTATTAAAACCCACGTCAGAGAGAGAGAGAGAGAGAGAGAGAGAGAGAGAGAGAGAGAGAGAGAGAAAGAAATGGAAGTAGAGCACAGGTACTAGGTACCTCGGCAGTAATACCTGGCACACTCACTCCTCCTCCTTCAGCGTGCATCCTGCAATGCGTCACTGCCGGCCTTATTAGCGGTGATGAGATGGAACCTGGCATGAGTGTTAGGTTAAGCCCACTTGATGCCTTCCCTTCTCAGTAATCCCATCCCTGGAAGTTATTAGATTCTCCTTTCGAAAACTTTCTTAATATATATATTTTTTTATGTTCCTATCTACGTCATTTCAACAGATTCCACTCCTCCCTTCCCAGACCTCCTTCCGGATGCATATCTAGTTACTGAAAAGACCAGAGGCTAAGTCAAGGCTGCTTAAAGTGTCTGCAAACGAAATTCCGATGTCACAAAATCTATTTGTTGTCTTAGTATAAAAATTTCCTTTTTCAGGACGAAAATAGTCAAGGTTAGGCTTAAAATATCCAGGCCTAGAGCTCCTCCGCGTGTTGGGACCATACGACCCCTCTGCCGCCTTCCTTTGTCTGCCTTAGATTGCATCACACATTTTACGTAACTCTTACTCGTACGCTCCTCTCGATTTGTTCTTGTCTACTCATGCTGCAACATACTGAGCATCTTCCTTCACAAATAATTATCGCTTCATACGCTAAAAGATTCCTCGGAGTGGGCGACGTGCTACCTGGCATTTCCCTTCCCTGATAATCTCCAGTCTTTGAGCCGCGATCTCCCCGCCGCCTTATTGAGGCAGTGGGTCGGGTTTATTGATCGCTTTGCGTCGTCCGAGTGCGGCCCACTCAATGCTCTCATCTTCAAAACATGTATGATTTTTCCCTTCCCCTCTTTCTTCCCAGACATTAATTCGTCTGTACGTTCCCTCCCCGACTGACGGCGCCCAGGAGCCGAGGGTGGCGGCTGGCGGCGGGACTGTACAACGTGTCGAGGGAGTCGTCTGTCTTAAAGCTGTGTTCCCCTAACGACGAGGGAGGCTGGGAGAGATGAGAGCAGGAAGGAGAGAGAGAGAGAGAGAGAGAGAGAGAGAGAGAGAGAGAGAGAGAGAGAGAGAGAGAGAGAGAGAGAGAGAGAGAGGAACGTGCTCTGGATACTTTTTTCACAGGACACCATTCTCTTCTCCTGCAGCGCCGCCGTGGTCATCCCCGCCACTCCATTACGACTTGGCGACTGTTCTGATTGTGCGTGTTAAAAAGCATGACGAGTTGCTGTGGTATATTTTAAGACGAGTAGGCGTTACAGAGGGGTCATTAGAGAAGAGAGAGAGAGAGAGAGAGAGAGAGAGAGAGAGAGAGAGAGAGAGAGAGAGAGAGAGAGAGAGAGAGAGAGAGAGAGAGAGAGAGAGAGAGAGAGAGAGAGAGAGAGAGAGAGAGAGAGAGAGAGAGAGAGAGAGAGAGAGAGAGAGAGAGAGAGAGAGAGAGAGAGAGAGAGAGAGAGAGAGAGAGAGAGAGAGAGAGAGAGAGAGAGAGAGAGAGAGAGAGAGAGAGAGAGAGAGAGAGAGAGAGAGAGAGTATGGACAAGCGTTTCACTTTAGCCTCCAAAAGAACAATAGGCTGAAGTGCTGAATTGCAATGTTCCTATCAATGGTTTTAGTCGATGAGGAGAAAAGACTCGGTACTGAGCTAGTGGATGTGAGAGAGAGAGAGAGAGAGAGAGAGAGAGAGAGAGAGAGAGAGAGAGAGCACCCAGTAAACAGCTACCACTTTGATCTGCATAATGTAACATGGCAGGGTCAGTCCGTAGAGTGTCACGTTGCAAAGGGTGGCAGAACAGAGGTGTCGGGTCTTGCCAAACGCGCACCACCACCACCAACACTGCCGCCTCTACTCTAGTGCCTCGCTGCCAAGGTCAGTATTATGAGATGAGGTGCTCTGTCTAACTCGGCTGCCAACCGTGACACACACACACACACACACACACACACACACACACACACACACGCCGGGTGGAGATATTTGGGTGTGTCTCCTTTCACGTGTAGCCCCTGTTCACCTAGCAGTGAGTAGGTACGGGATGTAAATCGAGGAGTTGTGACCTTGTTGTCCCGGTGTGTGGTGTGTGCCTGGTCTCAGGCCTATCCGAAGATCGGAAATAATGAGCTCTGAGCTCGTTCCGTAGGGTAACGTCTGGCTGTCTCGTCAGAGACTGCAGCAGATCAAACAGTGAAACACACACACACACACACACACACACACACACACACACACACACACACACACACACACATACACACACAGGGACGATGAAGATACATGGAAATAAAGGTAATACAAATAAATGTAGATGAATGTAAATTGAATCATGTGAAAAAAAAGAGACAGACAGACAAGAACACACACACACATACACACACACACGCCCGGTAGCTCAGTGGTTAGAGCGATGGCTTCACAAGCCAGAGGACCGGGGTTCGATTCCCCGGCCGGGTGGAGATATTTGGGTGTGTCTCCTTTCACGTGTAGCCCCTGTTCACCTAGCAGTGAGTAGGTACGGGATGTAAATCGAGGAGTTGTGACCTTGTTGTTCCGGTGTGTGGTGTGTGCCTGGTCTCAGGCCTATCCGAAGATCGGAAATAATGAGCTCTGAGCTCGTTCCGTAGGGTAACGTCTGGCTGCTTCGTCAGAGACTGCAGCAGATCAAACAGTGAAACACAAACACACACAGATGACACACCTTGACATGATAGAAACCAGGCTGACACTGACGCAAATACAAGAGGAATGAGACAGCCGGTGAAATACTGACATAGGTAGGCAAATAGACAGGTTAAGTTAAGTAGGTAGATAGGGGGGTAGAGTATTGTTTAGTGGGTAAGTAGATACAGTTAAATACAACTGGTTTATGATATATTCTGCAAAGTCTTACGCTGGAGTATGTGACATTGTTTCTTAGTGCATTTATGTATAGGCTCGTTCGAAAGTAAGTAAGTAGGCAGATAAGTAGGTAGTGCTTAGTTACAATAATAACAAAAGGCAGGTTGGTAGTAAATGGGTGGTAGAAAGGTAGTTAAGTAATGTTGGTAATAAAGGTGTGTGGAATGAGTGTAAAGTGCCACACACAAGGATGTACATATACCTAAGACGCAGCGTGCAGGCAGACACACGCATGTATACATAAGAAACAGACACAAGCCACAGGTTATGCTGCATCTCCGCCACAGCTGTGAATGTGTGGGCAGTAAAGCAACACGCTGGTAATGTTTTAACGCTGTTCATTGGAAGGAGACCAGTTATATGAATGGCTATATGGAAATATGGGATTTACAGAGAGCTTTTACACAGACGTAGGTAGTGACTGATAACTTTGATACATCAACTTGGCCTCTGTCCCCTTCTCCTATTCCTGATCTTCTTTTAATATAATTGTTTTATTTCATTAGTATTCCTGATATCTATATCGTGACCAAATCCGAAAATTGTGGGATGCGGAAAAGATAGAAAGGTGTATTTCATGATGGCTAGAAACGTTAATGAATATTTCTTTGTGTTTTCCCACTATATGAACACCAGCGAGTTCACAAAAGACATAAAGATCTCTCAAGAGTTTCAAAGACACTGCAAGAGGTCAAAGAATCTTATACAAGTCAGAAATACACAGACGCTGCTTGAACACACTCCTCTCCCGCCACCAGGAAGCAAGCAAGGAGTCCCGCTGAAGGTGTGGTCTGCTGCACGCATTCTGGTGAAGAGACGGGCTTTTCTTCCTACGCGTCATTCAAGGAAACAGCAGACCTACGATAGCTCTCACTCAGAATACATCACCTGCCTCCGAAATTATATCAAACTAATGTTAATGGTTCTATAATTTACACGAGCTGCTTCGCCAATTGCTCATGGTTAATGGTTCGCCACTAGGGGAGCGCACCACCAGCGCCAGATTAGTTCGAAAGTCTGGGGCGGTGATACACTAATTAGGTCATGAAGTGGGAGTCAGAGGACGCTGCATTGGCCAAAGGAGTCAGTGAGGCTCAGAGGACGCTGCAGTGGCCAAAGGAGTCAGTGAGGCTGCCGATAAAGGAAGTCGTCGCTCATTCTCACAACACCCACCGTATGGCCAGACTACCTTCCTGACGACTCCCTATCCATCTTGCAGCTCCCAGTCTTTGTACAGAGGAGAGTTGAGTAATCATCTTGTAATATGAAGCCATTACACCACGGCAGCCCTACAGGTGTCAAATAAACACCACGAGACGTATATCAAGGTCACCCGCCATTGGCACACGCACATAAACAAACATTAATAGACACACACCACATGTAATATACACATGCACAGCCAAACACACATGCACGCAAACAATTACAAACATACATAAGGTAGCTCGGCCACAGTCACCGGACAACCGCGCCAGGACCACAACAGGCAGCAGTTTAATCCTTGCAAGGTCGCGTATGTACATAGTGTTGTATGTTGACTTGGTGTAGGTCAGCAACAGCAAGAGTGCTCCCTTGATACTACGATAACGGTGGTAGAAAGAAGAGGAGCAGGCATGACAAGGCAAGGAGGAGGAGGAGGAGGAGGAAAATAAATAATAGTAGAAAAAGAAAAAAGAAAGAGAAAAAATAAAGAACGGACTGAAGAAGAACAAGAAGAAGAACAACAAGAACAAGAACAAGAACAAGAACAAGAAGATAAAGTAAAATCATTCAAAGACAAAATAAAAGATAAATAAACAAATAAACAAATAAATCAACCAGTGTAAACAAGTAGACTTAAGTACGAATTTCTTTTGTTGACATGGAGGGCGAAGCGAGGCAAGGCGAGTCACACGCTTCCCTAAACAAGTCACGGAGAAGGAGCAAGAGCAAGAACAAGAGCAGGAGGAGGAGCAACAACAACAGTAGCAGCAGACGAGCAAGCATGACCCCCGCCAGTGGCCAAACATAGAGTGGCGCGTAAGTAAACAAACAACTACAACGAACCGGTAGGAAAGTGAAAGAACATCCGATTCATTGTCTTCTTTTTTTCCTTCGTACACTTTCCCTCGAGTGAGCCAAAGATGATGAAACGAGAGAGAGAGAGAGAGAAAGGGGGGGGGGAGATCTTTTACGTATGTATACGGTGGCGGAGAGAACAGGGAGAGAGAGAGAGAGAGAGAGAGAGAGAGAGAGAGAGAGAGAGAGAGAGAGAATTATGCATACGGTAGCAGAAGGGAGCAGGAAGTAAAGGAGAGAGAGAGAGAGAGAGAGAGAGAGAGAGAGAGAGAGAGAGAGAGAGAGAGAGAGATCATGCACTTGTTGGTGGTGTAAGGGCAAAAGGATAGATGACAAAACACTACGTAAGCTGGCTTGCTGGCAACTCTTACACACACACACACACACACACACACACACACGCACTGGCAGAGGGCTTTGATCGTCTCTTGGTGTCTCAATGCCCCACGTGATCCATCAGATGAACACCGCGTGCCCTCCGTCGCAGTAACATCATTCGTCATGTAGAGGGGAAAAAATGGGATGCATCTTGCCAAACCGCACATCCAATGCTGCCATGGCCATTAACCTCTGGGCACTTATAGATAAAAATACCTTTGCAACTTCAGGAAAACAACATCAATCATGACACGAAGCACGTATTCTTTTCCTGTTGAGGCTGAGAATATCTTTGCAACTTCAGGAAGACAACATTAATCATAACACTAAGGTTCGTATTCTGAAACGCTTTGCGGTCTCACCATCACTACTTTCTAAAGGCTTTTGTTGAAAATACTTATGTTTCTAAGGGTATCTTTATTGTTTTGGTGGCAGATTAACAAGATTCTAGTTTATTTCAAGGAGAAACTGTCTTGAAAACCCTACTAGTCGTCTTTCAGGCCTTGGAAAATTTTCGTGGTGAGAGAACAAGGCATTTCTGAATACAGGCGTCAGCACATCTTTTTTATTGACGATGAAAATACCCTTTGCAGCTTCAAGTAAAACAAAAGAGACAAAACAACAACATTAATCATAACAGAAGCCCCGAATACAGTTGACGATAAAAATAACTCAGAAAAACAACATTAACTCTTGCATATTTGTGGGAACTGATTGATGGTGACGCGTGAGCAGAAGATCGATGTTGCTGAGGTGAGAGTGGTAACGGGAGCGCTGACAGTGACGAGGATGAATCAAGCAGGGAGTGACAACAAAGCAAACAAAGTTATAGCGATGTCTAATATAAACTGGAGACTGCGCTGCCATGGAAACACTGAGGGAAGGTCAGGGCAACTTGTGGGGCAGGAGAATATTGATGCTGAAGGTGGGCTGAAGAAGGACACGAGACAAAATAATGAAGGTGAATGTGGGTTGAAGATGGATGCTACACAGGACGAGAAGAACGTGGAGGGAATGCATAATAGGGAGACAACTTGACCGAGAGAGAGAGAGAGAGAGAGAGAGAGAGAGAGAGAGAGAGAGAGAGAGAGAGAGAGAGAGAGAGAGAGAGAGAGAGAGAGAGAGAGAGAGAGAGAGAGAGAGAGAGAGAGATAACCAAGTGAAGTAAATTGGTAGGGAGAAGAAGAAGAAGAAGAAGAGGAGGAGGAGGAGGAGGAGGAGGAGGAGGAGGAGGAGGAGGAGGAGGAGGAGGAGGAGGAGGAGGAGGAGGAGGAGGAGGAGGAGAAGAACACGAATAAAAACAAATTGAATGAGAAGAACAAGATGAATGAGAACAATATGAATAACGAAAGGAAGATGAACAAAAGAACAAGACCAAGAAGATGAAGAAGACGAATGGCAAAAAAGAAGATGAAGAAGACGATAAAGAACAACAATCACCACCACCACAACCACCTCCACTAACAACAACAACACCAGCAACAACAACGACAACGGCAAGGTTTATCGATGCATCTAATTCACCACAATACGGGGGTCATCGAGCGCCGCTAGGAAGAAGGGCAGTGAACTCAGTATTATTACAAATGATACAGTACTTACTCGAATTATGTGTGCTGATTAGTAATGTCTGTGCGAGTAGAGGATTCGATAATAATGCAATGATGTGCGTGTATTTTTTTCCTTCCATTTCTATTCATTTACCTATTCAGTCACCATTCCTTCATTCCGTGGCTAGTAATGTCTGTGTGAGTAGAGGATTCGACAGAAATGCAATGATGTTTTTTTTTTTCCTTCCTTTTCTATTTATTTACCTATTCAGCCACTATTCCTTCATTCCGTGGCATGTAAGTCAATTCTGATATCTCAAATAAAAATCCCACGAGGACTCACAATCTACTTATTCTCGCCTTAAACGTTTCAGGAATTAGATTGCAAAACAGTTATATAATGAATTAGCTCACCGTAGCTTGCATTGTGAACAGGAATTGAACACTGACTGCTTTGGCCAACATTATAATTGACGAGGAAAAAAAAATGAAGCAAAGGGAAAGGAGAAACGAAGGACGAGAACAAAATCATATAATCATTTACAGTTTACCAGGTCGTCATTGCTTTCATACATCATTGTAATACACTAGCTGTAAGCCGCACTGAAATTGTTTAAACGTTGCACACTGAATAGAGGAGGAAAGTGATGCAGAAAAAACAAGATTCAAGAACAAGATCATCAATTCACTGTCACTTCTACACGTAACTGGAATACAAATAGTTCTGAGCCAGATTAAGATTATATAAACGTTGCGTAATGAACAGAGGAAGAGACAAAGAGAGAAGAGAGAGAGAAAAAAAAAAACCTACACACAATAATTTACAATTCATCACCTCGCCATTCCCTTCATACATAAACGGAATACATGTAGTTCTGCAACACACTAAGATTATATAAAGGCTGTATCGCGAAGAAAGGAAGAAGATAACGGAGAAACAGCGTAAAAGACGTGGGCAGAGAGCAGAGCATATTAATGGTGGTCTTCATATCACTTGTTTGGTGTAGTTCGGTTTGATTCGAGCTTGTCTGGTTTGATTCAATCTCGCCCGGATTCATCTGACCTCGCGGAGGCTGTCGTAATGCACAGTTTTAGCAACGCCAGTAAATTTGTTCATCTTTTCTGACAGTTTTTTCGTTTCAATTCGCTTCCCCAATTTACATATTCTGCCTTCCCTGCGAACAATAACCGAGCAAGGAGTTTGTCTTGTGTAGCATGATCAGCACGTGACCTTCACCAGGGACCAGTTTTAGCAGGAGTGGGTCCTGTGTGAAGGGTGGTGGCGGAGGGGCACTATAGAGAAGGGTGGGCAAGGGGGCAGGGTGGGTATAGGGCGCCTGAGTGGCAGACTCACACCCAGGCCTCGTGAACACCCAATCGTGTTTGTGTTGCCACGCTGCAGCCTCGTGGTTTTTAGGGATCAGCCGCTGTGTTGTTGGTTTCTATTGCGCATACTACTACTGGGTTCCTTCTATAGGAAATGTTTTATTCAGGAGCAGTAGTTAGAATCTATTTTTCTTTTCTATTATTGTAGTCTTGGTTTGTCTCTTTCACACGGGAATAATAAAAAGATAAGGAATTAATAGTGCAAAATTAAAATTGAAATATCTGATAGAGGCGGTTCGTTTGCAAGGTGGTGATTTGCACGTCTCTCTTCCTCGCTGCCAGCAGGATAATTATACTGTGTAAGACCTGAACGTCGGGGAAAGGTCGAATAAAATATTTTCCTAGAATTTCCCGTTAACCTCTTGTGTCTTGTGTTTGATAATGTCAGCTCGCTTTATACAGTGCTTGATTCACTAACCTCCACGATGCTCAGCTGGGTTAATAACACACAGGCATTAATGATCGGGAGATGGAAGGATTAAATTCTTTCCTTCATATCTATTTGTGTTATAATACCCTTCAGTTGTCTCTCACGATCCTCTAGTTTTATAGAGTGATGGTGTTCTTGCCTTCCTTCCTTGATTCCATTTACAGTAACTACAGGCCGGGCAGTGAAAGGATCGAACTCTTCCCTCTATCACGAAGCACAGCAGGCAGTGATGAACGTCTGCCTTCACCTCCCCGCAGCGCCGCCTCAAGCCACTCCTGGGCACAGCGGGGCTCCACCATTCACAGCGGGCGGGACGTGGGCCAGACAGCTTGGGATTGGAAATATTTACAGATAAGCTTTATCTTCTTACTTTGCTGTCAACCATGAAAGGTGAACACGCCGTCGCAACCTTTATTGAGCTTCTTGCACGCCCTTGTCCTGCGCATTAAACAGTGGGAGCAGAAAGGAGGCCAAAGGGGAGGGAGGGGGGCAATGCTCAGGTCATTGATCCAAGCACGAGATTTCTCTTAAAGTATATTCGATGTCCATGGCTGTGAGATAAACGTGGAAAGGTTTCGCCGCATTGGTTCGCTGTCATGAAGTGCATGCGCTGCCTGGCCAAACTGTTGCACCTGTGGCACCTTGCTGTCATCTTCAAGGGTGTTTCGTCCAGTTTTGTATGTAGAATACGACTCAGGTGTGTGTGTGTGTGTGTGTGTGTGTGTGTGTGTGTGTGTGTGTGTGTGTGTGTGTGTGTGTCTGTACAAATGTGCATATTTAGCTTTGGGATAGTCAAGATTATTTAAACATGTATTCATGTTTACACACACACACACACACACACACACACACACACACACACACACACACACACACACACACACACATACACACGGAAAGCCAAACCGGTCTGGCTGCAGTGGCGATAAAACCATTTCATTTAATTAAAATTTATCCTAAACATCTTAGGTGGACAGGTGTCGCTGCACATCAGGAGAAAGGAGGAGGGAGAGGAAGTGGGGCGTGTCAGTGCAAGGAGGGCGCGTGGTGACCAACAAAATAATCACTGCTGACACGAGCACGGACACGATGCACCAATCTCCGCATCTCACTTCCCGTCAGCTGAGAATCCTTATGCAACAAGACCACGCGAACACCAGGTACACAGGGGCCATGACCGTGATGCTGACCTGCATAACGACCACGGACCAGCACGGGCGCCCCTGACACTCCTGGGGGCGGGACGCTGGCTTGAGATAGCGACGCAGTGAAGCCTAAGGTACCCCTCATCCCACTACTCTCCTTCCTCTCCTCCTCCTCCTCCTATACTTGTCCACCTGTCCCCCTTCCGTAACCTGGCAACGACCTCTCATCTTAAGTGACGTTACGTGATTGTTAGGCCTAAAGTGACAGGGGAAGGGGGGGGGTGTTTAGGAAGGTATGTGACTCGCCCTCCCAGGTATAAAAAAAAAAAAAGAACTTCGTGCATAATTCTATCTCTGTCTTAGTTGATGCATTGCTTTCTTGGATATGAATATTTTTTTTCTAATATTTTTTTTATTGTATGGGTTACTTTTCTTTTTCTTTTATTCCTCTTTTTTTTCTTTTCTTTCTTTTCTTCTTTTATCTTTTTTCTTTTTCTTTTCTTCCTCTTTTTTTTTTTATTTTTCTTTTCCTTTTTTTCTTTCTCTTCCTCTTCTCTTTTCTTCTTTTCTTTTCTTTTTCTTCTTTTCTTCTCTTTTATTCTTTTCTTTTTCCTTTTCTTTTTCGTTTATTCCTCTTTTTCTTTTTTCTTTTTCCTTTTCCTTTTTCTTCTTCCTTTTCCTCCTCCTCCTCCTCCTCTTCTTCTTTTTCTTCTTCTCCTCCTTCTCCTCTTCTTCTTCTTCTTCTTCTTCTTCTTCTTCTTCTTCCTCTCCTCCCGTAACATCTGCCGTCAATGCCCCGCGATCCAGAGTAAGTGATATGTATTATTCGCTGC
Organism: Portunus trituberculatus; assembly: GCF_017591435.1. Taxonomy (NCBI): domain Eukaryota; kingdom Metazoa; phylum Arthropoda; class Malacostraca; order Decapoda; family Portunidae; genus Portunus; species Portunus trituberculatus. The sequence continues at coordinate 26,275,778 of NC_059302.1, read as the reverse complement.
TCACTTTGTATGTTTATGCATGTATGTACGTACGTATGTATGTATGTATGTGTATGGCTGACTGATTGATTGGTTGATTGATCGAAGGAGTGAATGAGTGAGTGAAGGAGTCAGTCAGTCAGTCAGTCAGTCAGTCAGTAATACTAATTGTTATTCTCGCTCTACTTTCGTTGGTGATTGAGAGAGTGAGAGAGAGAGTGAGTGAGTGAGTGAGTGAGTGAGTAAGTGAATGAGTGAGTGAGTTAGCCAGTGAAGCAGTCTTTGGGTGGTACAAGTCGTCACAGCGTCACAGCATTAGGGTCACAATCAGGCGTCGCGTGTCCATGGCTGCGGGGAGGTTAAGGTCCGGTGAGCTGCAGGCACGTACCGTCTTGACATTCCCGAGGCTCCCTGTGACCGCCACGAGGGTAATACTAATGAGCGCGGCTGGTTTAGAGTATGAAAGAAGAAGCCGTTAGTAATGCACTCATGTCTCTGCCAAGTAAGGGAGGACGAGGTGAAGCGAGGCAAGAGTGTAGTATATATATTGGTAAGGAAAATATAAAAGGTGTCACAGTTGTCTTCCTTCTAATCCGTTACCATATAACAAAATAAAAAAAGAGCTTATAAAATTAACTAAATAACTAAATAAAATTCCCTTCTAAGTTTCTTCATTTATTTACTTATATATTCTTAAAAGTTGTCAAACTAGGGAGCCTCTCAAGATTAAATAAATACAACCCCCTCAGTTTTATCACTTCCTCGCATATCTTAACACTTGTCAAATTCATGAGCGTCTTAAAATCAACATAAAAACTCTCAGTAAAACGTTCCTCTAAATTATCATATAACTACTATACTGTATACGTCCACCACTGCTGTTCAACCATTATGCACATATGTTGTATCATTCAAAACAAAGGCTAGATGCAAATGAATCCTCGTATAATGAGTTCTTTGCTGTTAAACAGGATTAAACAAGTATTTTTCTGGCTCTCCCACATGTGACCTAAGTGTTGCGAGTCCTCATGTGTTGCGTATTGCCTCAAGTGAAGGATGACTACAAGGAAGACACGCAACGCCACGGTAAGAACAATGTCAGGGGACGGAGGTGAGGGCGTGGTGGTGTGTGGATGAAGATCTATATATAGGAACTCAAGTCAAGGCCATCAAGTGTTCCTCCCCATCCTTTATTATGGCTTCGTGGATGCCTATGAGAGAGAGAGAGAGAGAGAGAGAGAGAGAGAGAGAGAGACTTACACATCAAATTGTGTGTTTGGTTAACCTTGAAGAGGCTACCCCAACAAAAGCAGGCTTACGCTGCACGCACACAGACACACACACACACACACACACACACACACACACACACACACACACACACACACACACACACACACACACACAACCACACACACGCAGAGTAACAGTGGAGGAATGCAACACACCACATTATTGTCTTCTCTTTTTATACCTAACTTTTATTACGCCTTGCCACTTTCCCTTTTTATTCTTTACTACAATGCTCTTCATGCTCTGTGTGTCTTCTTATTAATTCATCTATTCACTATCTATTTGTGTACTTTATTTTATTTCTTTGGGACAGAACCAATGCAATAAGTTTTCAGCAAAATATCAATGGTTCAGAAAATTTAAATCATGTTGTTTCCAGTGATATAATTCCGTGGTTCGTCTTGCTTGTAGTTGCTTCCAGGTTAAAGAGATGACCTGACTGATAACATAAGAAATCGATTGATGGATTGATTAAATGTTTGATCGGACAGTTGATTTCGTGACTGTCTACATGCATGGTTTACTGACTTACTTATTTAGCTGCTTGTTGACCGAGAGACTGTGTGATATCGGCGCTGCAGTAACACGGAAGGGAAATGTTTATCTTATGGTGATATGCGTGACCGAACGAGAGGGGAGCCAATCCAATTATATTCCGACGCATGCTATAAAAAGCGAACTCTCTCTCTCTCTCTCTCTCTCTCTCTCTCTTGCACCACACCCCGTAATGTGCTGCAGTCCGGTTACTTTCTTTTTTTTTTTTATCCCACATGCGCAGTTTTTGATGTCAATTTTAATCGTGTTTTTACGTGACTTTTTTTATTACGGCTTTGTCTTTTTTTTCGTTCTTTTTTTAGTCCTCGTTTTTTATTGCCTCTCTCGTTTTCTTGTCGTACCTGATTTATTTCAATTCTTCTCATTCTTGTTCTTATTTTTTTTTCTTTTTTCTAGTATTTTATTTTGACTCAATTTTCTCTCTCTCTCTCTCTCTCTCTCTCTCTCTCTCTCTCTCTCTCTCTCTCTCTCTCTCTCTCTCTCTCTCTCTCTCTCTCTCTTTCTTCTTATATTGGATCAACTTACTCTGACTTCGTGCATTTTTTCCCTCACATTGTCGTACTTTGTGTGGATGTAAATTGCGTGCACTTGTGAAATAAAAAGAAGAAAAAAAAAGATAATAGGATATTTACGACATATATAAAACAGATAGCAACGTTACCAGAGAGAGAGAGAGAGAGAGAGAGAGAGAGAGGACGGAGATGAGAAAGGATGTAACGAGGGTAACAGAGAAGCGGAGATGAGAGAGAGAGAGAGAGGGAAAGCAGGAGATGAGACAAAAGGACGGAGATAGAGAGAAAACACAAATGAGAAAGGAAATAAAGGGAAAAAAAAACGAAAAAAAAAATAACGGAGATAAAGAGATGAGAATAAGGAGATGAAACAAAACAAAAAATGGTGAAAAGGACAAAGCAGAGATGAGAGGAGGAAAGCAGATGAAATAAAAGAAAAAGAAATAAGAAGGATAGAGAAGAAATGAAGAGAGGAAAAAGGGAAAAGCGAGACGAGAGAGGGAAAAATAGGATGGTGATGAAAGGAGAAGCGTGAACGAGAGGGAAATCTTTAGCTATAGTGACGGGAGAACGAGAGATAATATTATAAGCCACATGCACGGCGCTCACAATGTCTGGAAATAGCACCATTATTCAGAAACGCCTTGCTCTCTCACCACGACAGATTTCCACAGAGACGACTAGCCGGTTTTCAAGACAGCTTCTCCTTATATTAATTTAAAAATCTTGCCACGTATTCAGAAACGCCTCGCTCTCTCACCAAGACAGTTTTCCAAAGCCACAGAGACGACTAGACAGATTCTCAAGACAGTTTCTTCTTATAATAATCTAGAAATCTTGCCAGTCCATCACAGGAACCATAAAAGTGCCCTTAAAAACATGGATATCTTCAACTACAGTCTTTGGAAGTACGGATGCTGGGAAAGTAAAGCTGGGGCAACATTTTACCTTGAGATTTGTGTACGATTAGACTATTTTATTGACATTAGGAAGGGTTTATGAAGGTCAGAAGATTAATGGCGACAGTCTTCACTATTTCAATCCCCCACATGAGTTTCTGAGCTGTATAAAATCACCAAGGGTAAGTAGAGTGAATATGGAAACGCGTCTTGGTACTGAAGGGGTTAAGAATACTGCTTAAGACTGTGAAGAAAATGGAACAAAGCCAAATAGGACAACCTTGATGTTCATTTGTACCTAAGTAGAGGAAAACAAACGTCGACTTCTCTATTCTTTACACTCTCGTACTAGACTGACGACACCTCCCGCCACTCCTCCACACTACTACCACCACCGCCACCACCAGCTCACACACCAACTCGCCACCTCACGCACCTCATGGAATGTAGCGTAGCATGTTCTTGACCTTCTCGCTGCTGCGGCGTCTCCTCAAGCTCAATAAAACGTGCAAGTTTAGAGTGTAAGTTTTTTTTTTTTTATGCATTTTTAATGTGAATATTGTATAAACGTATTCTATCTCTGTATGAAAGGCGCGCAACAGTGTTTTTATGTATTCTGCATGGAAAAATGGATACTTCAACTACTTCTACTACTACTACTACTACTACTACTACTACTACTACTACTACTACTACTACTACTATTACTATTACTACTACTACTATTACTACTACTACTACTACTACTACTACTACTACTACTACTACTACTACTACTACTACTACTACTACTACTACTACTACTGCTACTACTACTACTACTACTACTACTACTACTACTACTACTACTACTACTACCACCACCACCATCATCACTACCATCACCAATACTACTACTACTACTACTACTACTACTACTACTACTACTACTACTACTGCTACTACTACTACAACAACTAGTACTACTGCTACTACTACTTCTACTTGTACTACTATCACCACTATGAACGCTCAAGTAATTCAAATCTCTTATTGACGTTAGCGTAATATAATGTTCTGGAGTAATTTCATCGAATATATCTTTTGAAGAGGGATTAAGTTCACTCATGCCTTTTACTACCAGTTAGAAATTAATTTGAGCTGTCTGACGTAGATTTAGTGTAAATTATTGAATAAGTAATGATGTAATTCAAACCTTTTAGTATTTCTGGTTTTACATTTGCTCGATAAGTTTATCTATTCACATCAAGTCAAACGGGGTGGTGTACTAACCCCTTGAGCACCATGACGCGTTTCCCTATTCATTCTTCTTACTGTTTTGGTGATCTTATGCAATGTCAGGAACTTACGTGGTGGATAACAATAGTGAAGAGTGTGGCGACTAATATTCTGATCTCCATAGGCCCTTCCTAATGTCAATAAAATGGTCTGATCGTACACAAAGCTGAAGGTAAAAATCTGTCCAAGTATTGAAGAGGTTAAAAGTGTAATTTCAAAATACAGCACTGAGGGGAAAAGGTCGTCTTGATACTGCTATATTTTCACTAGCGCACACCGTCGTCTATTTATTTATCTATTTTTTCTTTGCCAAGTGAAATAAACAGACGCTACTGAAATCAAAAGAATATCGAGGAACATTAAAATTTTCAGTGTACTAAGTTTTATTTCCATGCAGTGAAATCAAAAGGCACTGCTGGTGAGGAAGAATGAGTGTGGTGATACTTCAAAGTTTTCAGCGCACTTACGTTTGTTTCTGCGGATAAAGTAACGTTGTGGTCATTCAAACAGTTACACATTCGTTCTGTACAAATCCAAAAAACAGTACTGAGAAAAATAGTAGCGTTACAGTGATTCAAACTTTTCACCTCATGCCGTTTTAATTTCCTTCAGTAAATCCAAAAAATAATTCTGAAAACAAAGAAGTGTCGTGGTAATTCAAACATTTTTCCTCACAGTAGATTAATTTCTCGTCAGTAAAATCGACTATATACGCTTACTGCTCAAATCAAACAAGTCATTTCACCACTAAGAGACAGCACAGTTAAGATGCAAATGTCTGTCTGAATCCCTGCCTGTCAAGAATATAATGTGTACGAATGGGCAAGACTTATGAAGGGATGCATATACTTTTATTCCAACTCAATAAAACCTCCCACAGTTTCTACTTGTACTGAAACAGGCACCATATTCCCATTAAAAGTCACACTTAACCCTTTCACTGACACGAAAAAAATAACGCAGCACCTTAACCCTTTCACCACGACAACGAAACAACTAGAGAGAAGTTTCAAGACATTTATCCCTTTCTTTGACTAACTCTCTCGGACCTACACTGGGACTGGCGACTAAACAGGCCTTATTTTTTTACTCTTTCTGTTGTCCTTGGCCAGCTTTCCCCTCTTACATATAAAAAAAAGCACCAGAAGCAATACGTGACGCATTTACAAGCATCGACATGAAAGAAAAAATTAAATACACTTTGCAATATTTTCTCGGTTCAAAAACTGGATGTGTCTGTAGAAAAGTAAAGATGTCTCAGAACGCTTGTGAATTAGAGGAGTACCAAGTGACAGTCAAAGGGTTACCTACCACTCAAAGGCTCAGTATGAATAGTTAAGGTCC
>NC_059302.1:26207418-26267418 GCF_017591435.1 Portunus trituberculatus | reverse complement strand
TATTGACTGAGGTCAGTAAGGGTTTCGAGGAACGCGAGCTTAAGAAATACCTGTTTGTTCAAGAAAAAGTAGCAAGGCAAGGATGTGTTCAAGGAAAAAAAGTACCAAGAGGCAGCAATTCTGAACGGTAAATGAGGTACAGCAGGATTAAAAGGATATAACGTCTTGACTTCAACAGCTAAGAGTGGGAAAGTTGAGAATGTTGTTGCAGGGAGAGTACAAATGACAAGGTGGCGCTGGCCGGGGAATTTTAATGCTATATAAACTCTGCAAAAAAAAGTGATCGGAGTGGATTTAAAAGATTACATACTTCACACCGTGCGAGGTAATAAAGAGAACGTATTTGCTGCGAAATCTCGAAAACGCCGAAACTTTATTTGCTTGTAACTGAATAAAGAATAAAGTTTGTTACATATATGCACCTAGAACCTCTCTCTCTCTCTCTCTCTCTCTCTCTCTCTCTCTCTCTCTCTCTCTCTCTCTCTAAAAATGTAAATTGATATAATCTGAGGGAAAGGAGTGCGTGGTATTGGACACTGAAAAACAGAACTGAAGTAGAGATAAAACGTGAAAACCCAATGAGTTACTACACTTTGAGAGACACAGAGGGACAGGTGATACAGTGAAAAGTACGTTAAGAGAGATCATTAAGTGGACGAAATTACAAGACTGAACAGGCAAAGCAAAGGGTAAAGTAACTTATGGGCAAACACAATACTTAATGAACCTAACCATGAAAGAAAAATACAATAAAAAAACTTACAATATTTAACCATGATGGAAGACAAAAACCTTCCTTCATCGCTTTTAAACAAGAGAATATAACTAATTAACCCCTTCAGTAAAATAGATAAAAGAAATAAAAGAAATATGATAAAAAATAAACTTTACATTATGCAACTTTAACCCGTTCAGTACCATGACGCGTTTCCATATTCACTCTGCTTACTATTTGGTGATTTGATACAGCTTCAGAAACTTATGTGTGGGATTAAGATGATGAAGATTGTGGCCATTCATCTTTTAACCTCCATAGACTCTTCCTAATGTCAATAAAAATGGTCTAATAGTATACAATCTCAGGGTAAAAATGTGTCTCAGTATTGAAAGGATTAACAGCACACGAGAACCTGTTTTTACCACTTCAAATCAAGAGAATGAACTAATTAATAACATAATGAAATAATCAACAAACAACCAAGAAATACAGGAAATACAAAACCAAAACAAACCTTACATTACATAACCTTAGAAGAACATACCAACCTTCCTTCACTATTCAGAAACAAGAGAACAAAACGAATTAATTATACATAACGAAATAATCAACAAAAAAAAACAAGAAACAAGAAATACAGTGGAAACATGCGTGCTTTGGGGTCCGAGGGGTCTCCAAGCGCACGGGTTCGAATCCTGTCCACGGTCCGAGTGTAGGTTGGGCTTCTCACTCAGGGCAACGGTTTCCTAGCGGGTGGGCTTTGAGATTGGAGGTACCCCAAAGAAGTATCCCCTTTAGCCCATAAATTCCCGTGAAAAGCCCACATGGTATAAAAAAAATCACATTATATAATCTTAATAAAACATAACAACCTCCCTTCACATTTAGAAACAAGAGAGTATAACGAATTAACATACTACCTCATAAACTAAGAAATAAAAACGCACAGATACGACTAAATAGAACTTAACCTTACCTATATCTAACCTTGACGACAGACACCCGTTTCTTTCATCACTCTAATCCGCCACCAAGCACAAAAACACAGATAAGATATGAGTTGATCCCTAAGCATTGTCTTCACTCCTTTATCGCTTACTGATTCATGTACTGCCTCACATCTGTTCCTTACCTCTCTTCCCCTGCACCGCTTCTCTTAGTGCCCTCTCGCTTTCATCTCTTCCTCCTCCTCCTCCTCCTCCTCCTCTTCCTCCTTTCCCCTCTCACGTATTCGTTATCTCCATGTTTACACAATTTTCTCCGTAACTGGATACTCCAATCTCTCTCTCTCTCTCTCTCTCTCTCTCTCTCTCTCTCTCGTCTTTCACACAAGATGCAAAAAATGTATCACCGGTACCTGCCACAGTATTGAGCGATTCTCTCTCTCTCTCTCTCTCTCAACAGTGATCCTTTTGAAGTCGCGTTGATACGGTAGAGAAATTGAGGAGTCGTCTGTTTGTATGTGTATGTGTGTGTGTGTGTGTGTGTGTGTGTGTGTGTGTGTGTGTGTGTGTGTGTGTGTGTAATTAACTGATTGATCGATATCTTGGAGTCGCGATAAATGGGTCATAGGGAGAGAGAGAGAGAGAGAGAGAGAGAGAGAGAGAGAGAGTTTGTATCACCTTACGTATCACACGCATCTCCGTTCCTTGTCTCTTAATCAGCAGCTAAAAGGAGAAAATGAGCATGTGTCTGAGTGACGTTCAATTACGTTTTCTGTGTAATGGTGTGAGCTGCTCATCTATTTTTACGGTGTCACATTAATCCTAACAAGAAGCAGGTGGCGGGCGGGCGTCATGGGGCCTTGCTGTTGTGGCAGAGCGTGACTTGGACGAAGGGAACGGTGAAAAGTGTGCGTGCGTGAGTGTGATGTGAGTGGTTATCAATTAATGGATGTATCTGTTATGAGTATACGAGTTGTTGTTGTTGTTGTTGTTATTGCTTTTGCCACTGCCATCACTACTACTACTACTACTACTACTACTACTTCTACAGGAACAACAACTACTACTACTTCTACAACAACAACTCAAGACATTTGTCCCTGAAATTTGGATAACTCACTTCACTTTTTAGGGAACTGGCAACCCAGTGGGCCTTTTTTTTCATTTTTTGTTGCCCTTGGCCAGCTGACCCACCTGCATAAAAAAAAAAAAAACTACAACACCAACTACTACTACTACTACTACTACTACTACTACTACTACTACTACTACTACTACTACTATTACTACTGCCACCATCGTCTCCTCTCCCTCTCTCTAAGTAACCTGAGAGAGAGAGAGAGAGAGAGAGAGAGAGAGAGAGAGAGAGAGAGTGGCATTGCTGAGTGTCGCCAGGTGAATCAGCTATTCGGTGGCGGTGTTTCCTGGCACTCTTCTCTTGGCACGCCACGTCCAGCCCTCCCAGCCAACCAGGTGAGTAAAGCCAGTGACATCTGAGACTTGTAGATCATCATTGTCATATTGTTGTTGTTACTATTATCATCATTATCATTATCATTATTACTCTTATTGCTACTGCTGCTGCTACTACTACTACTACTACCTCTACTACTGCTGCTACTACCATTATCACAACTGCTGCTACTATTACATATATTACTACTACTACTACTACTACTACTACTACCACCACTATTTCTTACTACTACTACTACTACTACTACTACTACTACTACCGTTTTAAATTTAAGAATAAAGTGATAGGCTACGTAGATCAAACGGCGTGTGCCTCTGAGGATGTGAATGTAATATTACTTTCCTCGCCACTGTTATTCAATTATTACCGCACCATTGTAGGAGAAAGCACACATGGTAAGCCTTTGTTGTTTTCAGGTAAATGTCAAAGGTGAATGTTATGAGAAACACACCGAATTTTGAAAGGTATTTGTGGTGGTGGGCACGACACAGTTTCAGCGTGCTTTAAAGGTCTTTGGTGTGTTACTTTCGCTGATTTCAACAAGCCCAGATAAAAGTTATAGGGAGTTTTCATGGGCGTTCTCTATGATTCTAATGACAGATTATAATTATTTAGTATTCTACATTGTCACTTTAATTTATATAATCTGGGGAAAATGTTTCAGGACATTAATCCCAAGCTTTTGACTAATTCTCTCGACCTTTTTCTGGAACGATATCTTAGTGGCCCTTTATGTTTGATCGCTTTTGTTGCCATTGGCTGGTTTTCCCCTCTTACGTAAAAAATACAAATATGAGAACCCAATTAATGATCTCTGTGGGTTCTGAAAATAGTCGAGATGAACAAAGAAAATAGAACTTTTAAGAATACGAACTCAAGAAACTCTTTGCTCTTGCCACTGCCATTTTTCAAGGCCACAGAGATGATTGACCGGATTTGTAAGTGGGTTTCTCCTCTTGATAACGCAAAATGTATCTTAATATGTAGAATCACACTTAAAAACCAATGGTACTTCAATTAGACCATTTGAATTAAGCAAAGATGCCGCGTACAAGTGTTACAGAATATGGTCTTCAGAGGAGGGCCACCATATAGTCCATGACACCCAACAGCCGCTGCGCACACCAACACTTGCTGCCTCAAATGATGATACCTGAACTTCAATAATTGTGGGCTGACGACATTCACAACTTCACGAGTATATCCACGACTATAGCGCAAGTAACTACGCAAGTAAGTAAGTAAGGAAGTAAGGAAGGAAAATAAAGACCATCTTATAGGAGGTAATACTATGAGAGAGAGAGAGAGAGAGAGAGAGAGAGAGAGAGAGAGAGAGAGAGAGAGAGAGAGAGAGAGATAACCTTTTAGTAATAGTTATTATGGTGCTTGATGTTGATTATTTCTCTATTTCAATGCCTACACTTATACTGCTACTTAAATAAATAATGCTACGTCTTCTCAGTGTGTAGTGTAGTATCATTATTCAACACCATTACTTGTACTTCGAGCAGTGGCGAAGTGCCTGAGACGAAAGTAACCTCCTTGATACGAAGCTTTATGTGTTTGAGGAACATTTCACGTGAAAATAGATGTATGTGCTTGAGTCAAAATGAATGTATACGTACTTCAGGTAAAATGAACGTATTTCAGGTAAAAGTCGATGCACTAAGGAAAAAGCCCCGATTATATTTCTAGCATATATGATGTAATTCAGGCAAACATGATGCACTTCCAAGGAAAACATGCACTTCACTCACAAAAATAACATCAAAACCAACGTATTTCACGGAAAAAAAGAGCAAAAATAGAAATCCTTCATACAAAACTGCTGCTCCTCTGACAAAATCGACCCCAAAATTGACGTGCTTCTAGAAAACATTGGTAGTATGGCATGGCGTCCTTGTTGAAAGTGAGTGGCGCCGCCGAGGAATGCCTGATTGGAAACTATCGGGGCGCGGTGTGGGAAGCGTGCAAGCGTGGTCGTGCCGAGGTGAGAGAGGAGACGAAATGGCAATACTCGTACCTCCCTTTGCTGCAAGTACTGTTCCCTTACATACGGTGTGTTTCCCTGCACCATACACTCCAGCCAGCCAGCCAGCCAGCCAGCCGTGCTATGCCTAAACTAATAAATAATGATAATGAAGCATAAATGAATAAATAAAGATGAAGAAAATGAATAACAATAGATAAGTAAATAATCGAAGAAAGGAAATATAAACAGATAGGTAAATAGCATATAAGTGACACGTTGACTGCTGTGATTTCTATAATTTAATCGTATCTCTACTTAAAGAAAGGGAAATTAAAAAGCATCTTCCATAATTACCTACATTTGTTACACACTTATCTAGCATCAAAGTCTCTCCATCAGTTCCGTAGCCAAGAAAAAAAAAAAATATCCTCCCATTATTTCTTTATGTGTTTCCGTGCAAATATTTCACAGTGCCCTGAATATTTGCAACTGAAGAGTGTGGGAGGCAAGGAGTTGATACAAATGATAACAATAATGATGATAATAAAAAATACAAGTTTAAATCATAGACGAAGGTGATAAAAAAACAACAACAACAACAGCCGAGTACTTCAAACCCTCTGGCCCCTTTAACTTTCTTCTGGCCCAGTGCACACCGGTGAAGCAACACGTGCCATATTCTCATTAGGTAACAAGTGACACATTATCATTACGTGAGGAGTGTCAGGCTGCCCTTAGAACGCAGAGCATTAATGGGCTGAGGTAGAGTGTAAATATAGCAAATCCGAGTCTGTGTTTGATTATCGGGAGACGTGATTGTGAAGGTCAAGAGCGATGTGTGTGTGTAATTCACCTCGGTCGCCTGCTGGTCACCCAGCCAGTCTTCCCCATTACGGAGCGAGCTCAGAGTTCATAGATCGATCTTCGGGTAGGACTGAGACCACATCAACACACAACACACCGGGAAAGCGAGGCCACAACCCCTCGAGTTACATCCCGTACCTATTTACTGCTAGGTGAACAGGGGCCACACATTAAGAGGCTTGCCCATTTGCCTCGCCGCTTACCGGGACTCGAACCCGGCCCTCTCGATTGTGAGTCGAGCGTGCTAACCACTACACAACGCGGTGTGTGTGTGTGTGTGTGTGTGTGTGTGTGTGTGTGTGTGTGTATACATTCAGAGTATCCGAGCATCATAAAATCTTCGCATTATTTGCATGGACACACACACACACACACACACACACACACACACACACACACACACACACACAGACACACACCGCGTAGTGTAGTGGTTAGCACGCTCGACTCACATTCGAGAGGGCCGGGTTCGAGTCCCGGGAGCGGCGAGGCAAATGGGCAAGCCTCTTAATGTGTGGCCCCTGTTCACATATCAGTAAATAGGTACGGGATGTAACTCGAGGGGTTGTTGTCTCGCTTTCCCGGTGTGTGGAGTGTGTTGTGGTCTCAGTCCTACCCGAAGATCGGTCTATGAGCTCTGAGCTCGCTTCGTAATGGGGAAGACTGGCTGGGTGACCAGCAGACGACCGTGGTGAATTATACACAGACAGACAGACAGACAGACACACACACACATACTTAATTTTAATGTTATCATTTCTAGGTCAAACAATTATTTCAGAGAATGTTGATGAAATGTGTGTGTGTGTGTGTGTGTGTGTGTGTGGCCGCGTGTATAACAATAAATTATCTCGAGCGGTATAAGGGTCATAGTATTATAAACACTGACTACCACCGCGGCACGAACACCACCTTATATACATTCTTAGAGGCTTCTTCAATAAACCCAGCATCTTCTTAATCAATATCGGTCTACTCTCTCTCTCTCTCTCTCTCTCTCTCTCTCTCTCTCTCTCATTACCCTCCGTGACGCAACATTTCCTGGCTCACCCTGCGGGGAGACAACAATTACCAGCGGCTGAGGAAAGTAAAACGAAGTGTCACAAGTAGACGATCTCCGAGTCAAAGATATTTCAAGCCGCCACGCTGGTCTTGACACAAAATAAACAATGTCAATGTGAGAATCCAGTAAACTTGACCCACAAACTAATAATAGTGAATGCGCCAACCTGTCTCGGGTGATGGTGCCAACACACACACAAACTCACACCCCGTGACTGCCTCAGCCGCCGCCGCCCTTGGAATAGAGGAAGCTTGTAGAATAATATATAGTGTAATACATGTGTGTGTGTGTGTGTGTGTGTGTGTGTGTGTGTGTGTGTGTGTGTGTGTGTGCTTGTGTTTCCGGGTCTATATTTTTCAGCACTGAGTTCTCATGACAACGATTTTTAAAGGGCCGTATAATTAATTAGTTGAGTGTCCACGAGTTTTTTTTTTTTTTCTCTCTCTCATTGTTAGTGCAGGATTCTAGTTCAAATATCAATGGAATCCTGATAACATCATTGGATGTCTTAATTTCCACTCCAGCTCGTTATTAGTTATCGGGATAAGACGTTTTGAGAGTACTTCCTTGTTTGATCTCTTTGGTTGTGAATGTTCTCAAAAAGTTAAGATCTTCACTTTATATTCGAATTTTTGCATTCCTATTTGTCTCCTGATCATGTGCGCTCTCAAAGGTTACCGGCATTATTTTCATACGTATGTTGATGTAACAATTCAGAGAGAGAAAAAATAAAGACTCATACACAAAGCTTCACTTTTATCTGTCTCACCGCCCTTCATGCAGCCCACCGGTGGCTGGCTTGCTGCGGTGGGGCAGTGGCAGCGCTTCTTGGTGGCGGTTGTCACACCACTGGCTTTGATTTAGAATTAATCAGATAAGTCTCAGTTCAACCACAAAGGCATATACAGATTGCCATTGCCATGGACATTGCTCAATTATTGAGATGACGAAACAGAAAGACAAAACACGTACACAAACATGCTCGAACGAGAACACATGCTTACACTCTTACATAACCCAGTAAAGTATCTGAGACTGCGGTGCAAGGAATGTACATAAAATATTGCAAAACTGTGCATGTGTTGATCATCGGAACACAGCGTGGTGAGGGAGAGCTACTCGTACAGTGGCGTGCAGTACGTGCAGGAGGTGCTCGACACCTGGCGACTCTTACACAAGCAGATCACTACAGTGGCCAAGGGACATTCCCAAGCATACAATATTGTTCCAGGTGTATATGCAGCGTCCCGTCACTCACGGCGCAGCGACAGCCTACGGCATTTCTGCGATGCCTCAAGTGGCTTGGGGTGGTGACGCGACAAGTTCTCCGGTCATCAGTAATACGTTAAATGAACATCAGCTGAAGTGATTAGAAAAACAGATGAGATGAATGGTGGATCGTTCCTCTGTCACCTCGCCAACAGTTCACACCGCCAGCTGAGGGAGCGACGTAGCACCCTCCGCTCCGAGTCACACAGCTCATACCTGACGGGGGAATGACTCCCTGCTGCAGTACACGGCTCGGGACGCTGCACGGGTCAGAGCTCCATGTCACCTGACGGATGATGGGAACTATGCCTCTTGTTGGATAAGCGGTGGCTGACTGACCAGCGCGTCCACTGAAGATGAGACCATATAAACTACAACTACAACTACAACTTACTCTAGAGGTAAAGAGGTGCCTGCATGCAGCACTTGTGGCGGAGGGCTGGACGACATCCGTGACTGAAGGTTTCGCTAAAACATGAGACATGCATCTGAGACGAGGACGGACAGGAATAGCCCGGGTCTGGTCCAAGACGGATCTCAGGCACGACCAGCCCCCGGGGAGTGCCCTTCGCACTGCTCGACCAACCTGATCCATCGCGAGGGCGTTAGGGGATGGATGAGTAGGTAGGTAAGTTGTGGGCACGAGATTGCAGGTAGGCCTGGGTGGCGGGCCTACACCAGCACCCTGCGAAGGTTAGTAAGGAGGAGTGTTAGTGCCCTGGGACTGGTCGGTGGCGGCAGTGTCCTGAAGCAGCTCCTGGTGGCCCTGAGTGACTGTGGTGTTCGGGCGGGTGACCTGTGTCACACTGACGCCTGGCTTGTCGGGTCTGTAGTCACGTTAATGCAACACTGGATACAACTTTCTTGTGAGGAAGTCTCAGTCTGAGTGATTCGGTCTGATATCTGTTACAGCGAGTTGAGCGGCACCCAGCGACTCCCGTACACACAACCACACACGGCCAACACCTATGGCTGACTGAGGCTTGCCGGCCGATTCCCCCAACAACCAGCCCGCGGGTGGCGGCTGCCGGCCACCAGTCCATCGCGCAGCTGTGTTAACGTTTCCACCCACACTTGAATTAGGTGGTGAATGTTTCACATAAGTTTGATGGCACTGTTGAAATTATACGTAGCTTGTGCTATAACTGCTACGAACACGCACACAAATGTCATGAATATAAAGTGTATATACGTATTTTATTTTATTTATTTTTTTCATTTATTGTTTGTGTATTGGCACTGACATCTCCACATGGCTATGAGCTGGCACTGTACTTGACCTTGGTCCAAACTGTCGTACCGCACCAACCATGGCCCGCTTAGGTTGATAATACAACGTTTCCTTTCCCTGAATAAGATAACGGAATGAGAGTGAGGAAATGATGATTGCCCAATGTCTCCACCATACTACTCACCATGTACACTACAATGAAACGCAGCGAAGAATACTTTTGTCGCGTCTCCTCCCCATGCTGGTGTAGGGAAAAAAGATATGCTATATGACCAGATGTTTTCTCTTCTTCATCTGTTAATTTGTGTTCATTTATTTTCCTTCCATCAAACTTCTTTCCATACAAGAGCCTGCCATCCTACCACACACAATATGTTCCTTTGCCCTCTCCCACTAGTAATTAAGTTTATATAGGGAGGGGTACAGCAGGAAACTACAGCTCAGCAATATCTTACCAGTTCACTCTACCCTAAACTGCAAATCGTTATATAAATTAATGATATATCGTGGATATTGTAAAATCCACCAAACATTCTTCCTTATTTACCACCCATTCGCAAGAGGTGCCGCTATCTGTCTGTCTGTCTGTATGTATGTCATGACCAGCGCCACTTATTATTAGGATTTGTGGGAGGACGTTTCAGCGTCATATCTCAGCTTCAAGTTTCACCATTGCCACTGTGGTAAAAGTTATTGGAGATTTCAAAGACACATTCATGAGTTTAGCAAGCGTTTTCCATCATGAGTGAAGAAAACATCTATGAAAATCCAACTAGAAAATACATGAATTTTATGAAAATAATCTTCCACGATCTGTGTTGGTGGAATTTTGACGTGATCTACTGGCTGCCTCATTATTGCTTCCTTCTCACTCATTACCTGTACGTTACTTTCATCGCTCTAGCTGGGTTTAAAGACACGACAACCACTTGAATATTGATAATCACCTCACAAAGGCATATGAAATCAAAACCTGTATTCTTAAACGTTCTGGTCTTTCGTAAGGACAACTTTTAAAAGGTTACAGAGATCGATAGTCAGGCGGTTTCTTGTGTGTGTTTTTCATTTTGACAAGGCAGAATTCTTATTATCACTAGAATCATGAAAACACCATTGCAAACCCCAATAACTTTAACTAGATCCTTTTTAGAAAATAGCATAGATAGGACACCGAAACAACAAAGAAAACGCATGAAGGCAAATCACGCTGAAGAAACAAAGTTCACGTGATAACGATACTAAAGGTTACAGCGAAGGAAGTGTTATATCCTTGCACTTCCTCGGGACGGCTGTAGACTGTGAAGCTAATGTGTAAATATTAAGTGCGCCGCCCACACCCACTTGATAGTGACGAGTATTGCTGGGTGACGGAGGTGAAATGCCTGACAGTGACAGTGCAAGAAAGAGTCGAGAAAGGGTCGAGTGTGAAATAGTGTATCTGACAATGACATTGCTATAGTATTTTAGTGTATTCAAGCTTTCGTGTCTAGCTGCCTTTTTGCGAATCGGCATTTTCAAAATGTTTTACGTAACGTGTATAAGTGACATTAACCCTCTCGGACTGTACATGTGTCTTGTTCTTCATCGTATATATGGTGATGCAGTGTGTGTGAGTGTGTGTTTTAAACATCTCTCCACCTGTCGTTATTTATCTATTTTGAGCATCAGTGAGTGTGAGGGCAGCTGTTCCCCCCTTCCCCTCTTGTCGCTGTCTGCTGTGACCTGCAGCATTTACAGTATGGTGTGTGTGTGTGTGTGTGTGTGTGTGTGTGTGTGTGTAATTCAACACGGTCGTCTGCTGGTCACCCAACCAGCCTTTCCCATTACGGAGCGAGCTCAGAGCTCATAGACCGATCTTCGGGTAGGACTGAGACCACAACACACTCCACACACCGGGAAAGCGAGGCCACAACCCCTCGAGTTGCATCCCGTACCTATTTATTGTTAGGTGAACAGGGGCTACACATTAAGAGGCTGGCCCATTTGCCTCGCCGCTTTCCGGGTGTGTGTGTGTGTGTGTGTGTGTGTGTGTGTGTCAGTGTGAAGATTGGCGCCTAACATACGATGTCCCCAAGTTCTATAATAATTTGTGTCTCTGTTCAATAAGAATAATGATGTTCCCTGGATTGTGAAGAAAAGGGTATTTGAGGCGCGCTAATGTCATTACTAGTACACGGCAGCGAGTCGTGGATAGGAGCAGACATCAGACCAATGAGTCCTCGTTACTACTGGTGTTTGAACAGATTACTGGGAGTGAGGAAGTCACATATGTAATAACACCTGTCATGTAGAGTCAAGCTACTCATCTTTGATCAACCTGGCGCCATACAGACAATTCACATCATCTTTTTTCCCGGTAATCTGTCAAGTTTTGTAATGGGACCATCAGCAAATCAAAGAGACACAATAAGAGACAGTAGAATAGAGTTTAGCAGGTTAAGTAAATACTTATTATATTTTTATCTCTCTACTCACTTTGTCGTGGTATTCTTGAAATATTATGGTATTCTGTTAGACTCTAATTAAGGCGTCATTTGGTTTCATTGTTGCTTCTCCAAAATATCAGTCAGTCATCTAGTGCGTGTCTATTAATCAATCAATCCTTCCATCTATCTGTCTAAGTGTCTATCTATTTTATTTATCTGCCTATCTCGATCTCTACTTATTAATCAACTACGTAATCAGTCAGGTAATCTAATCATCTCTATTTTTCTATATATCAATCAATCTATCTATCTATCTATACATCTATCTATCTATCTATCTGTCTATCAATTTATTCACTTTCTATATGCACCTTCACTGCGCGCATTCACTGAGCTATAAAACGTATCATGGCCTTAGTTTGCTCTTATCACTACCTACTCCTCCTCCACATCGAGTTATCATTGATTACACAAAGTTATGCAAAGAAATTAAACAAGGGAATCACGTGATGGTGGCGTATTACATATTGATGAAATTTGTATGGACAGTTTTTGAGAGAGAGAGAGAGAGAGAGAGAGAGAGAGAGAGAGAGAGAGAGAGAGAGAGAGAGAGAGACGCTGGGATGTTTCATAATGTTTAAGCTAGTTTTCCTCTAATACTGTTCTCAGAGTAGAACAATGCTCTTTTACTGTTTGGATCTATAGATATCAAGGATATAAGCTATATACGTATGTAATGCTTATCCTCCACAAATTTGATAACTTTGCAATGTTTAAAGAATGTATACCCTACCATACATGCTACTATTAGACTACGTGTAGTATGTACATAACTATTCAATGATGGCAAATTGTACAACGGTTTACTGGGTTTGAAACAATATTAAAAATAAAATCGTAGCTATGTGTGTCCAGCTCGTAAGATGAAGTGCTTTTGTTTTCTTATTATACTATTTTAAAAGGACACAAAGATAATTAGGAAATTGGAGTTGCCCACTTACTCACTCGTCATTCCAGTACAGTTCTATCTCTACATTATGTACTATGCATGTACTGAGGTAATAGTTACTTAAAAAACTTTCATTGTAAAGTGGAGGGTAGAATTTCTTTAGTCATCCATCGCATGTCATTACCCACGAGTTTATTATCCTTGGCAAATAGGATTCTTTTTCTTGTTTTCTGTCAATATTACATTTCTGTTTCCTTGTTTATGTGTCACTGACAATTAATGACGAAATTATATTATATGGCAAGTCTGCACCTGATTGTTACCAAGATCAACAAGAAAAGATCGGTATTTGAGAGAGCTTTGTTCCATATGAGAATCGGATCCTTGAGAGAGCGGGATCGGTGGCGCGCTGTGGGACTGGATGCTCTGACCCGCTGGTGGTGTCTGCCTTATAGGGTTGTTTGTCTCAGTGTTTACTTTGGAGCGATGGCGGCCACGGGGTGAAGCAAGCAGGTGCAGGAAACACGACGCAGAGGTACACTCCCCTCCCCTAAACCACTCAGACAAGGCCGCCGGGGTCAGTGCTAGGGGGTCAAGTCAGCACAAGCCACGCCTCCTCCTCCTCCTCTCGGGATTTACACACCTACACTTTCTCCATTCATTGCTTCTGCCATTTCACTCCTGCAATTAAAGAGCCATTATCTAGAAGGTGCTGGTCAGGAGGGCGGGGTTTATGTGTTGATTGGATGTTTTGTAAGGGCGTCCCGGGGCGTGGTGCAGCCTTCCCTATGCTCCTGTGGGTGTGTGTGCAGGCAGTGGTCAGGTGGCTGTCAAATGTTGCCCGAGACCGCCCCCTCCCTTCATATCTGCCTTGTCTTGACCACCTGCCTCCTGTGCCCCTTCTCCCCCTATTAAAGGTCAATATGATGAAGTACTGTAGGTTTGTGGTGGTGTTTGATACGTTTACAGGGATGGGATGGAGTAATTCAAACACACGCCAGTCACCAGTTGTAGTTTGATTCAGGTGAATCAGCTTGGTTACTCAGATGTTACAAATTTTAGGTTGTTATTGGCAGTCAAGGGGTGAGAGTCCAGCTTGGTACAGAAAGGATGTATTGGCAGTCATACTCCTGCCATGTAATGAACCTTGACTGCCACAAAGTATCCTGACTGCCGTGCACATACAAATTGAACTTCAGCAGTTGATATTTATTCTAGGTTATTTCATCAGTACACATGGCATTTGTCTGAGTGTGATGGTGTCAGGAATGGCCTGTGTGTGCTGCCTGAAGAGATGTCATGTAGCTCTTCGTGCTTTCTAAATCAGACCAGATGTAATCACACAAAGAATGCTCATTTTAATAGTCATATTTGATTATATAATTGATTGATTTTTTTCATCCGAGGACCTTTGATTGTTTCATTTTCATGAATTACATTACTGGAAAGTTACACATAAAGTGAGGCCCAGCTTTTTGCTGACTTCCATTATAAATGTTGAGACGTTGCGAGCTTAGAAACAAAAATTACACACCATCCTTATCATTGAACGTTGTCTCCTGGTGTAGTGTGTGCCGCTGGCAGAGCAGGAGCTCATCATTTAAACATTTTTGATTAAGTTATTTATATCTGAATATAGAAGGTGGAAATTGTGAGTGTTTCACCTTGAGCAGTTATGTACCACCTTGGTGAATCATACCATTAGTGCCTCACTAAGCTGGCTGGCCTGCTCCATGATAAGCAGGCTTAGGGACCTACTGAGAAAGCACGATTTTAGGATGAGAGAGAGCAAAGTGGGCCAAATTTGAACATTCATGAAATGTCAAAGAATGAGACAGTATAATTTAAAAAGTGAAATTTACCAAACCTCAAGTAATCCAACCAGGGACAAGGGATGGCAGAATGGCTCTCTTTGCACTCAAGTTGTAATTTGATGTAAAGGGAAGGTTTTACAGTTGTCTTTCCTTGGTACTCTTGGGCACCTTGGACACTACCAGCAATCTACATTTTCTGCTTGTATGCTGTATACAATTAGGAGGTGGAAGGATTGACATGTTGTTGGTTCACCTCTACTACATCCTCATCCTCAAAGGGAGCTGTCACCACTGAGTGTTCAGTACTCCACCGATTTCAGCAGAACAATTTGCAGCCTCAAGAATTGTGCATCTGAATCATCTTCCTTATGAAACTGCACAACAGAATTCGATATTTTAGATTTGTCTTCACTGCACTCAGCTGCAATTGGGGTACTGAGTGCCCTGCAGCTTACTGGCTGACATCTATACCTGCCATGCATATATGTGATGATTGGTTGAAAATCACTGACATGTTAGCCTGAAGTAAGTTGCATTCTAATATGTCATTAAAAGGACTGCTCTCTTTGGCTAATTGAAAGTGATACAAGAGAATGTGTGCTATTCCATACTCGAAGTCAGTGTATGAACAAATGCATTACATTGTATCCTTTCAAGTGAGTCTCATAGGCATGGACTTGAGGTTTGTGATGCACCACAAGACGGGTCATGTCCCTTTAACAACCATGTGTGACTCTAAAACAAACTCACACACGTGTTAATACAGTGAGTTTGTTCCTCATGCCATGTGCATAATTCAGCTGGTCCATGAAGTGTCGCTATTGGTAAGATTATCCATCCCCTACATCACTACTACTACTTGCTGTTTTGGGAGCAAGCAATACAGTACAGGAGGTAATGCTACACCACTGCCTCAATAACTCACTCCTATCGTATTGATGTCATTTGTTATCACAAAACTCAATTATTTCCTCAGAATTAGTAAGACTGAGAAGGATGACAGGAGCAGTGTCTTGGGTGTTATTCAGCCGTCACTTCATCTTGCTTCATAATGAAGTAAAGTAGTTTCTTTCATAAGGGTCTAGTGTGATGTTTTTTTAATGTCTAGTTTAAAAAAAAAAATTATAGAAAAATAAGTTCAAAAGAAAGTTCTATAATATCTCAGAATCAGCTGCTAGCTACATAAAAGGAAATATGTTTACACACCTGGAACCTTCCCATCAAATAGAATTGTTCAAAATTGATTAATGAATTTATTATTGATATTAGTTATTTATCCTATGAGGTTGGTTGACCTTTAGTTGGTAAGATTGTTTATATGTTAGGTAATATATTACCGGTAAATAATTTAATTTTAGTTAGTGTTAATCATGATTTTAATAACTTTTTCCATAGATAAACACAATTTTTTATTCCACTGAATTGAATATTATTTATCTCTGTAAATTAATTACTAGAAATATACTATATAATGCATCATTCTTTGAAACCAATTGACTTCTTATGCTTGCCTCTATAATGATTTAGCAATCTCATAATTGCCTATTAGGTAAAGCCAAACAATGCCTTCAAGGTTACATGTTTTGATTTTATATACTGTATTATAAGGTCCTCAAGTTGTTTCAGCTGTGAATTATTATTGTTGACTTGAAGGGTTGTATGTTTGTGGTAATTAAGGTAAAAAAAATAGTCTATTAATTTTGTCATATCTGAATGATAAAATATTTTAAAGTTTATATGATGGAGGTTAGGATTATACTTTAAAATTTCACTAAACTTGTATTAACATTATTTTTATGTGATCAAGTTCTATCATAGCTCTTTAATTCTCTTTGTGGTGATTGTGTTCTGGCACATTAGATAAGATCTGGTGCAATATATTGCTGCAATGTGCTGCTGTAAGTTGATAAGTTGAAGTGCATTGGAAGATGTTGATACATGATGTTTTAATAAAGTAGTGTAAGTGGATAGATGAAAATAAATTCTGTAAACATTCAAGTAATAAGATACGATTGAGCCAGGTTTTTACTCTTGTGCCAGTATAGTGCTGTCAGTGAATTGGCTGATGGATACCATCTTGAAAAGTAGATTATAAGGCAATGGAGATTATTAACTAAGATTTTCTTTGTAGTTGAACTTCATCTTTGGTTACAGTGTGTGGAAGCTGTTCCTCTCAGCCTCACAACTTTGGACAAGACCTGAACCATGTTGTACACAAAGTAAACAGCACTCTTTTGTTATAGATGTTGGCCACTGTAACTAACCCTCAGTGCTCACTGCCACCTCACTCTGTAGATGACTACTCATGGAAGCTGCATATTTGTTGATGCTGTATTTTCACCTTTTTTGTGTGCGATATTTTTAGAACTTGTTTTAGTATTGGAGGTGTGGAGTCAACTGGGAAGTCTTGCACTGCATGTATATCATATTTAAGGTGAATTCAGTGATATCTTGCTGCTACATTCAAGCACTGCACTTGTGCTGTGTTTTAGCTTAACACTTGGGATTACTGGCTCACAGATGCTGTGGCACACCATCAAACAAGTATATTAATGCTCTTTTAGATGTAATTTAGTACAAGATGTACAACTTTCATAATAACAGCCTATACTTATATATATTTGCTGAAATTTGTCAACAGGTGAATATTTCATGCAATAATGTGGAAATGGAACTTAAGTTTTGTGAAAGATATTAGCTTTTTGTATGAATGATGCATTTTTGTCATGTTGCATGCAAATTTAAGGGAGAAAAATTGAATGCTCCCACTTTCAGAAATTTGATACATTACATGTAGCTGCAAAGTACAAAATGTATGTACAGTACATAACTCAGAGTATCCCACTATAGGTACCGAAGACAGCTTATCTGCAAGCCACGCCCCTTCCTGCTCTCAGCGGGACAGCTGATTGCTGTATGTTTAAAGTTCATTTCCTTTTTCCTTAAGTTTTTATAAGTAAGATATTTTTAATCACATTATCAATTTGCCTTGTCTTAAGCTCATATTTATATAATGGATAAGGTAGTGAGCATGGGATCAGGCAGGCGTCCATGAATAAGTTTGAATCCCACCACATACCGCCTTGATACTTTGCCATTTGTCGAGTGGTTTGAAGTTCTCTACATGTCACCATGATACCCAGGATCTAGGTGGTTACACAAAAGATGTGCTTGGGTGATGATATGGGCCCTAATACGGGTACCACTATAAATAAAATTGCCTGTAGCACTAATGGGTGGAAGCTGAACAGCACTTCTACACATACTCTTCAAGTATACCTACAGGTGATATAGGCCAGGACATAAATAAATTAATAAATAAATTAATTAATAAAAAAAATGAAATAATATATATATATATATATATATATATATATATATATATATATATATATATATATATATATATATATATATATATAAGTCCTACATAAAAATTGAAGAAACAAACATATTTACTTAAACTCAACATATTGTGGACTTATCTTGAGTCACATGTGCAGACAATTTCATGTTTTCCTATTGCTCTTTTTTTTTATTATTAACTTAAGACAAGGCTAACTGATCATGCAGTTCAGAATGTCTTGCATGTAAAGATTGTGGAAAACAGAAAAAACTTACGAGCAGCAATCCATTGCCTTGCCAGGAGGTGGAGGAGCCAGGGACTGTGGCTTTTTGGTCAGCCTGGCCTGTGGTGACTATAGTTGAATGCTACTCACATGATTTGGTCCTCATGCACTTGCATCTATTAGATATGTGAGCAATGTTAAGGAAAGTATGTAGTAGTACTAGTACAGTACAAGCTTCATTAATGTTCTTATGCTATGAAGTTCACTTCTTTTCCTGCTGACTAAATAAGTATGCACCATGAATGTTAGAAAAAATTTAGAGCATTTGTTAATGTGAGATTACAATAGCTACCTTAGTTTTTATTTTGTTCACTAAAGAGAATTTTTAGTCATTAAGTACTGTAGGTTTTGCAGTGACAGCAGTTTTGAGTTGACACACATTTAGAGTACTTTGAGTCTGGTGCCAAGTAAGGATTGCACCAACTGTATTCTTTTATCTGAGTTTTGTATATCCTTTCTGAAAGAATAATTTCTGAGCTGGAAGATGTGGAGCAGTGGAAGTAGAGGGGATCCTCGTGATTTGACCGTTCACAGTTTGAATTATCACCAATTCGAATTCAGTTAATTAATACCCAATCCTCAAGGTTTGACCAACTGACTCACAAATTCGACATTCATATCTCGCGTGCCACCCACCCGGTCAAATCTGCTGCCACCCCAAATTCACCGCAAACCTGCTAGGCAGAAGTGTAAACACTAGCACTTTTCCGTCAACATTTTCTGTCAACTTTCTGAAGACTGTCAACTGTTGTTGATGCTGGTCATCACACACAAGCTCGCTTCCGCCTTTGTTGCGCGTTTGTCAGCTGTAAACAAACATGGCGGCCCCTTCACCCCAGCAAGCTGTTGCTATTTTTTCGTTGTTATTTTTGTCCTTTAATAATCCCTACGAGAAACTCTTCAGGCAGCTTTGTCCACTCATAAACAACAGAGCTGCTCATCTTGGTCAGTTGTTCCTTGGAAGTTCTGCCTTGGAACATTGCAGTCCCAGAGAAATGTAAACAAACAACTGAACTACTTTTCACTGTTAGGTTAGGAAAAAAAAAAAAAAAATATATATATATATATATATATATATATATATATATATATATATATATATATATATATATATATATATATATATATATATATATATATATATATATATATATATATACAGGAATACTCTGCTTAACGAACAGGATAGGGGATGTCAAAGCTGTTCGTAGAGCGGAAATTTGTTAAGCCGACGTAATTTTCCCATAGGAAATAATGGAAATAGGGGGGATGCAGTCTGGGCTGGTCCCCAACATACCACATAGGTTAAAAAATATATATATATATATATATCTTTTCTATTAGCTTTTTACAAACCTTGTCTCCAAGAAAGGATTGTTTTGTAATGCATAAAGTGAAATCTTACATGGAATACCAAAAAATAAAGCAGAGATAAGATCGGCCACAGACTCTTCTATTGCCTGCTATAATGGATATCATATCTTAGTATTCATATACGCTCATGCCATGAGGATAACCTCGACTCTGTGAATTACTAATGAAATACCACGGTATTTCATTAGTAATTCACTATCACTCAGTGCCACGGAGTCGTGGTTATTCACATGGCATGAGCATATATGAATACTATGATATGATATCCATTATAGCAGGCAATAGAGGAGTGGAAACATAAATTTAATATCGTGGTGAAAGACAACACACAGGCTAGAAGGGTCACAAGAAGAAGCGGCTGAGTCGCCGTGAGTCTCCGCTTCGTCTGTGGCTCATCTCATCTTTGCCTTATTTTTTGGTATTCCATGTAAGATTTCACTTTATGCATTACAAAACAATCCTTTCTTGAGGGCAAGGTTTGTAAAAAGCTAATAGAAATGTTGTTTTGTGAACATAAATGCATATATATGTATTAGACAGTAACACTACTTCCAGAGGTGGTGTTCCCAGCAACCTCAGAGCAACTTGATAGCAACCCTATCACCGTCCCTCCAAGCGTTCATGGGAGCCATTTCGCGGCAGGAGGTTGCTCTGAGGTTGTTAAAGAATCTTGGATCCAGCTCCAGGAGTGCTAGAGACAGGTGGGGAGCCAGACAATCACAGTGAAGCTGCTGTGTTTGGTCCCTCACCTGGCAAATTCAAACCCAGAAAATTCGCTAAAACGGATGTGGTTGTACGTTATGTGGACTTTTTGGTCTAACTTTATATAGTACGTTAAACCGGAAATTCGTTAGACGAATGTTCGTTAAACGGAGTATTACTGTACAAATATATTTGTATCTACTTATCAAGATTCTATTGATTTGAGATTATAGCATCATTCCATTTAACAAGAAAATTAATTTTATTATAAAAGTGTTAATTAGAAACCATAGATCTTAATTTGACTAAAAATTGACGTTAGAGGAAAACGGTGTGTTTCGTCTGACTCAAGATGACGGAAAGCCATCTCCAGCCCCAGCCCTAAGAAGCACAATTTCCTGCCTTTCAAAGATAAGTTTGAGCTTATAAGAAAGTGTGAGGCAGGTATAGCTCACAGTGTTGTTGCAGCGCAAATGGGTGTCCCTAGATCAACAGTATCAACAATTTGGAAGAATAGGGACAAGTACCGCGAGACCGTTGCAAGTGTTTTTATTTCCAAAAATATACTGTACAGCACCCTAGTGTGTTTGATAAAACAAGTTAGATATAAATGAAGCCTTTAACAGTACTGATTTAATATAAGTTAGTGTTTTTTAGAGGTTACAGTGATGTTTTGAGAGGGTCTAGGCTCGAGGTTGGTCCCTATCCCCCTAATTCTTAAGTATCTTATGGGAAAAATTGCTTCATGATTTGAATAAATGCTGATTCGACCGATGAAAAAACCGCCCTAACCCTGTCAAATTGCGAGGATCCACTGTATGTAGTACTGCTAAGACAGGGTGGACAGATGTCCGGAAATGGACAAATCTGTTTTTCATTGATTCACATGGAAAAATAGTCAAGATTTTTTTACATTTTGTAGTTTGAACAACTTTCAGAAACTAATCAAGTTTGAAAACTGAGGTTGCACTGTATTTTGAGGTATCTATTTTTTGGTTGAAGAAAATCATACTCTAGGATGGCAAATCCATGTAGCAGAGCTATTCAGTGGTAAAATGACATCAAGACTAGTGACTCATGCCTGGTGATAACAATGGACAAGGATGAGGAGACATCACAAACTACAGTATATATGAGGCTGTTATGGCTGCCATGTAGCAAAAGTGAAAAAATATTGCAAAACTTGAAGAAATTATACTTGTCGTAAACATAAGTCAATTGTTTTTCAACACAGTTATCATTTAGCTTGTTGCTTTATTGCAGTCTTACATAGTAATACAAACGAGATATATCAGGTGACATATTCAGTGCTTGAAGCCAAAAAAAATAACAAATGTACTCCGTCAATCATGGCTCTCCTTTCATAGAGTCATTCACTCAGAAGTTGAAGGATGTTGTGTGGGTGACAGACTATTATGTATTTCGAGATCATATCATGGGTTGTCAAATATTCTCCAAATTTTAACTAGCTATAAACTTTAGATTCCTTTTTCTTTCTCTTTTTATACTAGAAACCAGACTTATAACTGCAATTGCAATGAATGAACAGTGGCATTCTAAAGTATCTTTAATTTTGTGAGTATGAATTAAGAGCTGAGGCTGAAGCAGAATGTGGAGTCACTGGAGATACACTGTTTAGTGAAGACAAGTTCCCTCCAGGGTAACTTCTTGCTTCAACACTTATGCATCCAGTCTGCCATCACACCTTGTGTGTGTGTGTGTGTGTGTGTGTGTGTGTGTGTGTGTGTGTGTGTGTGTAATTCACTGTTTGATCTGCTGCAGTCTCTGATGAGACAGCCAGACGTTACCCTACGAAACGAGCTCAGAGCTCATTATTTCCGATCTTCGGATAGGTCTGAGACCAGGCACACACCACACACCGGGACAACAAGGTCACAACTCCTCGATTTACATCCCGTACCTACTCACTGCTAGGTGAACAGGGGCTACGTGAGGAGACACACCCAAATATCTCCACCCGGCCGGGAATCGAACTCGGTCCTCTGGCTTGTGAAGCCAGTGCTCTAACCACTGAACTACCGGGCCGTGTGTGTGTGTGTGTGTGTGTGTGTGTGTGTGTGTGTGTGTGTGTGTGTGTGTGTGTGCTGCCTGCTGCGTGTGTGTGACATCTTATGAGTAAGATTCTGTCTTCACCTGAGAATAGTGGAAAAACAAATTGAATAATTATACAATATCTCTATATATTATAATGTATACTATATATTATAATGTATACTGTAAGGAAGTTTGATAAGAATCCAAGTGATGCAGTAGCTTAAAGAAATTAAGTAAATACATGATATGGTTGTGTACCATTTGGTATTGTTCATACTTTCATATCTTTGATTGTGGTTTAAGACAAAAAATTCATTTGATATATTTGCATGAAAGATACAAGATATTTTTTTTATTTTACTTAGGGGATATGAAGTTTATATTATAAGGAAGGATATTTTTGATATTGACAGATAGTCTCATATTTTTTTTCATATAATTACTGATTCAGATATAAAAGGTTCAGAAAATGAATTTGCATTGCATTTGTATGGAAAACATCATGTTAATTTTTATTTGTGTTGACTGCTGTAATGGTAGAAATCCAAGTTTTTGCTTGGTACTGCAGTGAGAGATGAAGCAAGGTGCAAAATTTGCCTGAAGGCTTACTGAATGAATTGTCACCACTTGAAGCGAATACTATTTTGACTTTGAGCACAATTTTGAGTGTGTTAGTTTTTTTGCTTTGGCTTAACTCTAAAGATGTTATTACAGTGGATTTCCATTCATTATGAAAACGTGTTTCTTTTTTTTAAATAAAATTTCTTGTTTTGTAGTGCTCTAGGCTGGTACAGTATTTAAGTTAGTGTTGTTATTTGTGCTGAAAGTATTGATATTACATTGAAGATCCCATCCTGGGTACAGCATCAGGAATTATTGCCATATTGTTTTATGTTATGCAGCATTCAAATTGTGTTTTCCCACTTTCTCACCAGTATGGAAGCTACGTCAGAAAACATGATAAATCTCCGAGTAGGACAGACCGGCGTTGGCCGGGTGACGGGTGGGGATGATGACACGCTTGGGGTGGGAGAAACTTCCATTGGGTCTCCTCCCTCTCCCATTGGCCTGCGCTACACCTCAGACAAGCACTCCAAGGTGGCGCTGGCCAACATCAACATGCTGCAGAAACGGCGGGAGTTGTGTGATGTGGTTCTCATTGTGGGCAGCCGAAAGATTTTTGCACACAGGTCAGTTACTCATTTGCATGCTGAAGCATGTACATAGTGATGAATGTTCCTAGGACTTCTATCGAATAGTAGTGCATAAAAGAGAGGAAATTTCATGATAAAGATCAGTAGAACTATCAGACCTGCAGATATTTGATGGCATATGGCTTTTCTTTTATGATATCTTTTGAGATCTTTTGGAAAGTTATGGATTGTGGTTCTGTATGCATATTCATTTCAAATGCTCACATACTAAAGTGTAAGTGAGATCTTTTTTTCCTTTGCTGAGTTAAAGAGCACATCTTGTTTTTCTTTTTGTGTAGCTTGTTAGAACATATAAATGTAAAACCAATTAGTTATTAACATTGATATGTACTACCTGGTAGTATGCTACTGCTGATTTTAACCCTTTCACTGATGTTTGAGACAAGAACATTCTTTCTCATTTTTACAATAGTTTTTTAATTACTTTTTTTTTATATTTTTTGTAGGTGCTTGTGAAGATCTGTACTGTGCTTTTACTCTTGTGACTTGTTATATATTGCTGTGAAAGTGTTAATAGTGTATGGCAGTCAGGGTATGCAGATTGACCAATTACTTAATGTGACATCTCATCGGCAGAGTGATCCTCTCAGCATGCAGCCCCTACTTCCATGCCATGTTCACCTCTGAGCTACTGGAGGCTCGGCTGACAGAGGTTCCAATCCGTGACATTGATGAGGATGCTGTTGATCTGCTTGTCAATTTCTGCTACACCTCAGAGATCACCATTGAGGAATCCAATGTACAGACTCTCCTGCCTGCTGGTGAGTTTATGTTCTGTTGTATGGAGCAGAATCAAATGGAGATCACAGTTGTATGTTGAATTGATATTGGGTTAAGTAAATATTATATGTTTCCCAGCCCATTACACTGTATTAGTAAGTTGTAAGGAAAGTGAGAGGATAGAATTACATGCAGAAAAAAAAAGGTACTACAAGATTGGAGTCATGAAACAACAGTGTAAGGCAGTGTTTCTTAACCTGAGATGGTGCACCCACCTAGGGGAGTGTCATTAATTTCCAAGGCGTTTGGAAAAATAAATTTCTCTAGTTATATTTGTCATTCTCTTAAATAGAACATGATCAAATAATAAATTTATGAAAAGTGCAAAAGTATTACCTTTTTCTCTAAAATCTGGAAGGGAATTGTATTCATAGATGCATGGTGGGCGTGGAGGGAAGGATAAATTCCTAGAGGGGGCGTCGTGACAAAAGATCAAGAACCACTGGTGTAAGGAGATGATGCAGCCATTCTCTCAGGACAGGTGTCATAAAGATTGATAGGTATAGATCATGATACAAAAAATAAAAATGAACAGTATGAATATTCTTGGTGTTAATTTTAGAAAAGAAATAACTTAGTATTATATTCACATTGATGTTTATCATGTTTTTCAGCTTGCTTGCTTCATTTGCAAGAAATTCAAGATGTCTGTTGTGAGTTCTTAAAGCAGCAGCTGCATCCATCTAATTGCCTTGGCATTCGGGCCTTTGCTGACACCCATGCCTGCAGGGACCTCCTTCGCATTGCTGATAAGTTCACTCAGCATAACTTTCAGGAGGTCAGAAATTTCTCTTTTGTATAATTAGGAGGGAAGATGAAGCTGTGGAGAAGTTTTATTTAACTGAGGAAGAACTGTTAAGAATTATTTCTTCACAGTATATCTGTCTTCCATATGACATGCAATGTGCACCGTCTCATTCATCATTTTGAACAATTCCACACATGCTTGGATGTATTTGTCTTATTTGCTTCATGGTGGTCTGCCAGACTACTTGGTCACTAGTGCTTTTTGAGATCTCAGATGTCTTCCTGTAGAAACTCTAGGATACATTGAGCTCTTTAACTCTTTTCAGCCAGACCATCTCAGCTTGCCATTTCTTACTATCAGTGATGGATTATGGATTTACACACACATGCAAAGAAAGAAAAATGAATAAGTAAATTATAAAATAAAATAAAATGAATAGATGAATAAATAAAATTAAATAAATAAAAAAAATTCTATGCTACAAACCATAGATGCTGTCTAGTTTCTGAAATTTAAATGTCTAATATATAAACAGATAAAAAATAGAATAGAATCATAATAAATTATTATTTACTATAATTGTTTCCTTGTTACTTGGAAATAATAAGCTAGTGCAATTGTTGATGATAGAGGTGGCAGGCTACGGGAAGTTATGAGCTGTGCACTAATGGGTTGCAAGACTGGGAACTGGGAAGTTCTGTGCTGTCATACTATGGTGCTTCCATTCACCTTTGCTGGTGAGTAGCTTACTGGACAAACCATTACTTGCTGGAACTCATGGAAAGCCATGCTGTAACTTGGTTATTCAAATGTTGCACTGCAGTGTGAAGGAAGGGTGAAAGTAGAGAAGCTAGAGGAGGGGTTCTCAAACTGGGGTTTGCAAACCTCCAGGGATTCACAAGATTTCTAGGGGTACTTAGATGGCTGATCTAATTATATTCTTTGAAGTACCATTGCATATTGAGTTTCTGTCAGTCAGTAAATTAACATTCTGCTTGATGTCAGATTACTGGGGGTTCGGGTAGGTGGTTTTATAACTCGGGGTTCTTAACGCAAAAAATGAGATTGAGAATCCCTGAACTAAAGCGAATGAAAGGAAAGATAAAAGGTGTGGGAAGAAAATGATATACGTTTACAGTAAATATTTTTCTGATGTAGTGAAACCAGCTGTCATATGAAGTATTAGTAATGAAGAAACACAGATCTGCAGTAGTAAAAAAAGAGAGATTTTTTTTTTTAATTGCTCAGTGCTGCTTCTCACTTTATCATCCACGATCTTCATTTATCCCCATCTGTTATTCACTTAACATGAAAACAATGATTTTCTTTTGCCAGTTTTCACTATTCACTCTCTTTATCCATTTCCTGTAGGTGATGGAGGGTGAGGAGTTTATGGATCTACCAGTGCGTCAACTGATGGATATCATCTCCAGTGATGAACTTAATGTGAGGTCAGAGGAACAAGTGTTCAGTGCAGTGATGGCTTGGATCAAATACAATGTCACTGAGCGACGTCCCTACCTGGCTCGGGTGTGTTAAGATTTCTTATCTCTTTCCTTGCAATTATTCTTGCAATGTAAATTGATATTATGATAATGAAAATGTCTTGTAATAGCTCACTTGTGATGTATTCTTTGTTCTTTTTGTATTGATAGCTCCATTTCTTTCCATTGGTGCTAACCTGCAGGTTCTAGAACATGTGAGGCTGCCGCTCCTCAGCCCTAAGTTTCTTGTTGGCACTGTAGGGTCAGATCTCCTCATAAAGAGTGATGAGGTGAGTATGGATACCTGTGAATATGTACACTTAACCCTCTGTTATTATGCCTTCCTTTATCGCATTTCATTGCTATTGCACATAGCTACTTGAAAAGTTACACATATGTTTATATTGCACACGAAGTTACTGCTATTGCCCACCCGTCATTCAAAAACCCTCAAGTTATGATGTCACATGATACTTGAGTTTCTCTATATACATTTATTGTGAAATAGTTCTTCACATATTTCTCCAGTCTACCCATGCACCTTAGCTCCTAGTTGTCCACAGTGAAGTATTGTATTTGACAGTATATAGGACCTTTTTCCAGTACTCTTGCCTACCCTAACTGCATATGTCATTATTTTATTGCTGGTATTATTATCATTATCAGTATTATCACTTTAAAAACTAATTATCGTGAAAATTAAAACAATCTAACCTGCGAGGCTGTGATGCATGTCTATAAATATCAGGTGGTCGGCATCCTGACTTGATGCCATCTTGTGGTTAGAAGTAACAACAAATTCATGATCATAACAAAACACATCACCCTCACTGTTATGGCTGCAGGAGGAAAAAGATCGAGCTAAACAATCTCCTGCAAACTACAAATGGTAGATTATGCCAAGGAGCATGGCAATAGAGCAGTAGCAAGGTCTTTTGGGCCACCACCTATGAAAAAAAAATGATGAGTGTCTGGTGACAGCAAGAAGACCAACTGAAGAGAGCAAGGAAAGATAAATGTTTTCTGCTTGTGTAATGTACTGCTACATTGCTTTCAACAATATATTCTTAGATACACTAAAAACTTTTTTTCTGAATTTGACTTGCTGAAATAGGTGTGCATCTTATATACCAGTGTTTCCTATATGCCATCAAATACACTAAATAAAATGCTTTAAAATGTATGTTATTATGATTCTTGATTAATTTTTTATATACTGCTCTCGATGGCTATGATATGAAACACTGATAAGAACTGTGGGAGTTACATTCCTTACAATTACTGTGGTGTGCTTATTTGTGGCTGTTTGGAGAAATGAGGATTAATGAAATTAGCAAGATATACAACAGTTAAAAAAATGGTATCAGCTTTTATTACTTGGTAATGTATGTAGAGATGTGTGCGGATAGAAAAAATTACTTTTAGTTTATAAATACTTGAATGTTTTTTGGAGGGCAGCAACAGGAGGAACAACATTTGAAAGAATCATGCTTACATTAATATCCATTGTCTTATATATCAGGCTATGTATTGAATTTTTAACTTTTTAGTAAAAGAAGTCAAGGGTCAAAGATATTGAAATTTATTACTTGAGAAATGGTTGTGGTGTGAAAAGAACAAGGTAAAACCAACAAAAAGTATATGGCAGATTTAATGTCTGCTAAAGGTGTCCATGTAAAATCTATCACCTCTTGGAAAGGAAGGGAGGACCAAGGGTGTGGAGGTAGTCAGCCCAGCAGCATCTTTTCGCTGGAATATGGGGAAAAAAAAAAAAAAAAAAAAAATGACAAGGGTGGCATATGGTATGGTACAGGAGATCAATCCTCACTTGTGGAAGAGATGAGCCAGTGTCTTAGGTGCTATGACTTACAGCATTAGTTTTAACTTGTGTTAGTTGTTGTAGTGTTTTTCTCAAGATCCTTTCCTGAGTTAGTTTGCTATTGTCCATCCCAGCCTTCCCTCTGTGGCAGAGTGTTTGGAACTTGATATCAGGTGTAGATGGTAGATGCATACACACAATGAAGTGTGACATCATTGAGAGAATAATAATGAGTGTAGTTAGATATAATGATGTCAACACCATAATAACTCTTTTTCAGGTTTTACCTTGTGTTTAGTATGTTATAAGTGCTGTCCATTATATTACATATCTTTATGTTCATTAAATGTTTAGAAATTTAGTATACTTTTTATGCATCATATGGAAACACAAACTACATACCAGTTACAGAAAACAGCATACAGAAGGTGAGACATCAATCGCTGTTATTATTTGTTGTTTTTTTCTGGTCTCATTAGGCATGCCGAGATCTTGTAGATGAGGCCAAGAACTATCTGTTGCTGCCCCAGGAGCGACCTCTCATGCAGGGGCCGCGGACACGACCGCGCAAACCTATCAAGACTGGGGAAGTCCTCTTTGCAGGTTGGTGTTGGAGAAAATTTATTTTGTAGAACAAAATTTGCATGTAAACTAATATAAATTTGATAATGGAGTGGTTGATGTGACTTGTTTACATTTAATCAGAAATTGCTGGCTGTTACTACTGCTGTCTTCAATTGATCTAATTTTTAGTGTAGCTATATGTATCATTTGTGATTTAGATAGTAAATGTTTTTGTATAAATTTTCATATGTAACATTTTATTTTTTTTTACCTGCACTGAAGAATTTAATTGTGTTTTCAGTGGGTGGTTGGTGCAGTGGTGATGCCATTGCCTCGGTGGAGAGGTTTGACCCCACCACGTGTGAGTGGCGGATGGTGGCACCAATGAGCAAGCGGAGATGTGGAGTTGGGGTGGCAGTGCTGTCAGACCTCTTGTATGCGGTGGGTGGCCATGATGGGCAGTCATACCTGAACAGTGTGGAAAGGTGAGATATGGAGGTACTGTATAGGAGAGATTCGCTAGTGCTGTGACAGGAGGTAGTGGTATAAGGGAATAAGTTGTTGACATAATTATTTTATTGTCAAATATTATCAGTGAAGGATTGGTGATGGATCTTGCATTGAAAATAATCATGATTACATTGATCTGTTACTCTTTTCAACCAAGCATTTTGTTACAGGTATGATCCTCAAACGAACCAGTGGCTGTGTGAAGTGGCTCCAACTAGCACTTGCCGCACCAGTGTGGGTGTGGCTGTGCTGGATGGTTACCTGTATGCTGTGGGTGGCCAGGATGGTGTTTCCTGCCTCAATGTGGTGGAGAGGTGGGTAGAAGAGTGACTACTGAACTTGATGCAATGACTATTTTAAAGTCTACATTCTGATTTATCTTTATGATTATAAATCTTTATGATTAGAAAAGTACAGTAAAGTCCCGGGTTGCGTCGGTCTCGAGTTACGTCAAACTCGTAGTTACGTCAGTCCACTATAAGGCAATTTAAGATTAAAGAAATTGAAAATTTATAAATCGTAAAGTGTGGGATTTATTGTTATTGTTGGTGGTTGCCCGCCACACCGCCCGCCTCACGCTTGAACACCCTGCCTCACTTCCACCACACCGTCGCCCCTGGCAAGAGTGTTATCCTACTTCTGCGTTTACTGACTCAAGTTCTTAGTATCTTGCTCAATGGCACCAAAGAGAAAACTTCTTAGTGACAGCAGTGATGCTAAGAAAAGGAAAACCATTACGCTACAAGAAAAAAGAGGACATAATTAAAAGACATGAGAAAAGGAGGCAGCAGCTGTGTGTGAGGAAGGGAAGAAGAAAATGGGAAGTCCGTTACCATGACAACAGGGAGGTTGATGACCTTGAGGGCTTGCACACCCATCACAACAATAACAACTCCGGAGCCTTCGCCTGGGCCACACGACACTCGCAGCTGACTTGCACCGTCTGCGTCTGTCTACTGATCCTTATTGCCCTTTCCTATTGCATTTCCTGCCCCGCTGCCCACGCTTCTACTTCCACTGCACTGCACTACGCTCCCAGCTGTCCACCCTGGGCGTCACAACATTCGACCTGCCCACCCTTCTGGTGGTCTCAGGCGTCCACCCCTCTCTGCAACCTGCAGTCCTTCATGTTCGTGGCCCTAATCAACAACAAGAACAAGCTTGTGTTTCATATTCCTACATACTTGTAAATAATATAACAATATAACCTTTAACTTACCTGAATGACCATAAACAATGATTGGTTGAAAACTCCATAATATGCTTTGAAATGTACGGAAACTCGAGTTACGTACAAAATCGACTTACATCATGTTTCAGGAACGTAACTCTGACGTAAACTGAGACCTTACTGTATTTCATTATTCTTATGACAAGATTTTTTTTTTATTTTTCATCTCAATCAGCATGTTGAAATATGGTATTTGTTATGAATGCTTGTTAGTGTAATTTTTCATTATACGTTTAATGACTTGAGGTATGTTTTTCACTCTGAATGTAAGTTCATTTAACTTTGAAATTTTCAAGGTTGATATAATGTGATTGAAGTCTTCAAAATTTACCGTATTTGGTGGCATACAAGATGCACCTCTTTTCCAAAAATTTGGCAAAAAAAAAAAAAAAAAAAAAAAAAAAGCCCTGCATCTAATATGCTCACAAACCTAGCATGCATCATTACGTTTACTGCTGGTATTATTATTATTATTATTATTATTATTATTATTATTATTATTATTATTATTATTATTATTACTAGTATTATTACTTTGAAAAAAGAATTATCATAAAAATTAAAGCAGTCGAACCTGTAAGGCTGTGACCCACGTTTATAAATATCAGCTGATGAGAACTCTGACTTGATGCTATCTGGTGGTGTGGAGTAACAATAAGTTCGTGACCATAAAGTTGATAGTGAAAGAAAAGAAGAAAATAGAAAAAAATTTATTTTGAAAAAAGGAGAAAATACATAAACCTGCAACAACAAAAGTGAGAAAACAGAGGAACTGTTGCAAAGGTTATCCACCAACTCAATATCAGATCTGATCTGATCATAATAAAACACATCAACACCCTCACTTTTATGGCAGCAGGAGGAAAAAGATCGAGCTACACAGCCTCCTACAAACTACAAGTGGTATATTATGTCAAGGAGCATGGCAATAGAGCATCAGCAAGGGATTTTGGGTCACCACCTACAGAAAAAATGTATGTGTTAGGCAACAACAAGAAGACCAACTGAAGAGTGCAAGGAAAGGCAATCATAACATTCCTTGCCCTGCCCTACATTGGCCAGAACTTGAGGATGACAATGCTTTTGCGGCAATGTTTTCTGCTGACGTAATGTGCTGCTAGATTGCTTTCAATAGTATATGCTTATATGTTTGACCTGAAATGGGATGCATCTTATATACCTGTGCATCCTATATGCTGTCAAATATGGTACCTCAATAAATTGTGCATTTAAGTCACCACAAAACCTGTTTTGGCTCAGTTACAATTTCAATATCTTTCTGTGGCAGGTATGACCCCCAGAGTAACAGATGGACTAAAGTGGCTTCCATGAACACAAGGCGGCTGGGTGTGGCAGTGGCTGTATTGGGTGGCTTCCTGTATGCTGTGGGTGGATCAGATGGCCAGAGTCCACTAAACACAGGTATTAGGGAGTTGCTCATATGTTCAAGTAATGAAACAATAAGAAAGTACCATGGAAGATATCACCCATATTTTTGTCTATGTCTTTCTATGTATCTTAATTTACCAATCACAATTTCTTGAGATAATTTTGTTGACTAACTCATTATTTGCAGTGGAGCGCTATGATCCCAAAGTGAACAAGTGGGTCATGATGCCGGCCATGAGCACTCGCCGCAAACACCTAGGCTGTGCCGTGTACAACAACATGATCTATGCCGTTGGTGGTCGTGATGACTGCACAGAACTGTCCAGTGCTGAGCGTTACAATCCTCATACTAATCAGTGGAGTCCTATTGTGGCTATGACCTCTAGGAGAAGTGGGGTGAGTCACAGTTTTCTCCAGGGCAGGCTACTTCACATATCTTATTTTTCAGTGTATGGCAAAGTCAACCTTATTGTTCACACTAAAAAATAGAGATGCAATAAAAAGGGCTAATGAGGCAAAAAGAGTGACTTTTTTGCTGTGAACGGGTCACCTATAATTGAACAAGTGATGTGTGTGTGTGTGTGTGTGTGTGTGTGTGTGTGTGTGTGTGGTGCTTTATCTGGATGATCCTGTGAAAAACTGCTAACCTGCTATACATAGTTGATAGACATGTTTACTTTACTTGCTGCTTTTTTTTTTTTTTCTTGTTGTTTACTGTAGAGTGACATGCTATCAGAGTAAAGGTTTACTAATTATTATTATTATTATTATTTATTTTTCTATCTTTATGTTAGGTCTTGGGTAGTGGTATATTTTAAATGTATTAACTTGTTTGCTTTATAGACTTTGATTGGTGTTTCATCAAATGTTTATACTCCACCAAACTCTGTCTTCTTCCATCCCATTCCATGGATCTCCAGTTGCCAGTTCTGTTGTTGTCATTTCTTGAATTTGGATATAACGATTCATTTCATATGGATGACACGGATGGTCATGGTTATAGTGGTGTTCAAAATGGTTAATTTTTCTAATGTGTCTGTGACTTTCCTTTCAGGTGGGTCTGGCTGTGGTAAATGGCATGCTGTATGCAGTGGGAGGCTTTGATGGTGCCACCTACCTCAAAACCATCGAGGTGTATGACCCTGACCAGAACCACTGGCGGTTGTGTGGCTCCATGAACTACCGAAGACTGGGCGGAGGCGTGGGCGTTGTCAAGCTTCCCCACAATGAAGCACATCTGTGGTGATTAAACGAAGGGCTAGAATTCTGGCTTGGGGTTACTGTCAGTGGAAAACTAGGAGTCAGAAACAACGGACTTCATTAAACTTTTAGAATGAGGAAGAGGGAAATGTAGGCCACAATGCTTTAAGTAGTGTTAATTGGTATTGTCTGTGTGTGTGTGTGTGTGTGTGTGTGTGTGTGTGTGTGTGTGTGTGTGTGTGTGTGTGTGTTTGTGTGTGTGTGTTGTTACAGGATAGGATGTGCTGAGCAACCAGGAAATCACAATGACAATGTATGCGTATGTATGTAGTACGTGAGTATGACACTTAAGTTGGTTTCCTTTTTTTTTTTCCCAGTTACCTAATTCAGTTGTCTTGCAGCAGCATGCATGCAAAATATTGTCTTGCTAATG
Source organism: Portunus trituberculatus (assembly GCF_017591435.1). Lineage (NCBI taxonomy): Eukaryota > Metazoa > Arthropoda > Malacostraca > Decapoda > Portunidae > Portunus > Portunus trituberculatus. The sequence goes on along the minus strand of NC_059302.1, from coordinate 26,233,559 downwards.
AACTTGTGTTGCTCAGAGGTTATTTGAAGGTACAGCTATGAGTGGGTTGTGACAAGAACTGATTTGCAAGCATTCTAAAACTTGGAAATTTGAAAGGAAATATTAACTCCAATTATCATGCTAGAATTCTGCCTATTAGGATCACATGAAAATATACTATTGAACATTTACAATATAATTGATTATCTAGGCTTATGATAAGCAGGCCAGACCAAATGTGTAATGGTGGTGGTGTTAATGGTGGAGGTGGTGAAGTTATTCCCTTTAAGTAACAACAAAGATTATTTTGTAAGGAATAGATATGTTTACTGGACTGTTGGTCATTTAATACACTTTGGTGGCATGCTGGTGTATCTCATTATAGGGCATTCTCTCATTGCTTGGCTAGTCTGTGTGACTTGTGGATGCCTCTTATAGTCAGAATTTTAATGTTCTATTGACTTACGGGAAAAGGGACGTGTATTTTCAATACCTTTTTAACAAAGAGAGTTTTCCACTAATTGTGCTAAAAGATTAAAAGTATTAAAGATACACACACACACACACACACACACACACGAGCATAGCTCTTTTCCCGTATGTTACAATTAGGTAAATACAATTAGGTAAATACACACACACACACACACACACACACACACACACACACACACACACACACACACACACACACACACACACACACACACAGATATATAGAGGTTGAAGAAAAGCCGCAGCCGTAGTAAGATCATAATTTTCTTTTAAACTCTTGTGATGTTTCGTGACAAACGCTATCTCATTTTCAGACAAATTTAGCAAGAAATGGTGGTCCAGTGCTGCCTTGTCCCTTCTGAGTAGAGAGTGATCTCTGGAGATGCTGGAAATCTGAGACAGCAAACTGGCTGTATCTTGATTAGACCTGTTAAAGTGTAGAGTGTAGAAGTTAAAGAAAAGCCGCAGTAAAATCACCATTTTCTATTTAAACTCATGTGATGTTTCGGGACAAACATAATCCCATTTTCAGATATATAGATATATATATATATATATATATATATATATATATATATATATATATATATATATATATATATATATATATATATATATATATATATATATATATATATATATATATATATATATATATATATATATATATATATATATATATATATATATATATATATATATATATATATATAAATCATGATGTATACCTTTAATAATTAAATGTATCTGCAAATTAGTATGAACCTTATAAGAAGACCGAGTTTGACTTGGATAAGGTGGACTAAGAAAGAATGATATTTCAAGACCATTATTTTACTGTTCATATTTATGGATACATTTATGCATTTAAGTATTGAGGATTATGCATCATGATATGGTACTGGTAGCTTCATTATTTTTTTATAGGAATGTCTTTAACTTTATCTGACATTTTTATACAAATCATTGTCACATTCTCTTTTCTTATAGGTGTTGAAAATAGTGGTCTCCCATTGGCTTTTAGATATTGAAAGAATATTGTAATTTTTGCACTAAGAAGCATCCACAATCACCATGGTAGGATACATTCCCTTGTGAATACATGGCGTTCAACACAAACCCATGGTGCAGGAAAAATCATGGTAATGTGTAATAGCACAACACTATGAGATGAAAAAAAGTACTAGTACTAGGGAGTACTAGTAAAGATGTACTATTGTATGTATATGAGTGGTGTGAGTACTTCTGGTATTATTGAAGTTTTAAGTTTGAAAATCATAATTAGAAAGCCAACAAAACTAGTCAGATGAACCTGAGAAGTTTGTACCATAGTGAGGTGCCTGAGGATCCTGCCAGATAGTGTGAGGTTCAGTATACATGCTTATTGTATTTTAAGTTGCCACACATATGCTAATGTTTAGCAAGATGTGTGCGAACAACTGTGATTATTTCCTTGGTTAAGTTATGCTCTTGAGGGGGATCTCTGTTGATGCCATATGATGCCACATATAGATGAAATTTCTAATAGACTTCACTAGTAGATAGCAAAATATTTCCAAAAAACTTTTTTTTTTTTTTGTGTGTGAAAATTGTGTATTTTTGTAACAATTTTTACTATGCCTCATTTTATCTTGAAGGCATGTGTTATATAGAGCTCATAGAAAATATTTATATGTAATCCAATGATGTCTTTACAGATAATCAGAAATAGCAGATGGCTGGTAATTAGATAAAAAAATTTGTTATCAGTGGTATGCATCTACTGTGTAGTGACATGTGCATTGAATTCAATATGTTTCATGTTATGATTAGCTTTCTTCATGAATGTAATTGTCACATCACAGAAGGACACTGCCGAGCTTCTCAGTCATTGTGTATCATGTAATGAGATTTGAATTCCCTAGAATGTGAGTGACCGAACTCCAAGAATTACAGAACTGCACGTCAAATTCTGAACACTGGAGGGATGTAAGTACAAAGTTGCACAAAACACTGCTAGGATATTTGCATTAGGTCTATAATTTGATTTTTATCTTAACATGCAACATTCCCCTTTTCCATTTAACTTGATAATTGTTGAAGTAATACTTGTTTTTCATAAAACCTGGTATGATAAAGTTTTCATATGGAGGGAGTTACTGTCTGTCCATGTTTCAGATACTTTGCCTCTTTTAGGAGAATCCCACAAGTGAGAGGCCATACAACAGAACCTCCACCTTTCCCTATCCTTATTTTGCTGTTCAAAGCACAGTGTCCATTGCCATCTACTGCCTTATCTTTTCCTTTCACATTCCAAAACTAATTTCCACAGCTTATATTCAAGTGTGATCCATTTATCAGTGGTGACAGGATGATGCAATTCTTTAAACATTTCCTTATTCATAAACACTCGACTTGGCTTCCTTTACCCCTCTCTCTCTCTCTTGGGTCCCCCAGCCTTCTCACCCCTTTACTGTCCTCAGATATTTAAGCTCTCATCTCCATTCTCCTTTAACCAATAACTGCTTCATCCTTCTTACATTCACTCACCTTGTTTCTTAAAGATTCATATGAATTTTATGCCCTTACTTCTTCCAGCATTCACCTTCAGTTTCCATTGTATGCATTCATTATAGTAGAAGTGATTCACCTCTGAAGTTGCACTTGATTCTGCCAGTAAGAGCGTCATCAGCATCCACTGTGATGCTTGGGGTTACTGTGCAAGTTATTCTTGAAATAGGTATGATGAAACTAAATACTGAAGGTCAGTATGTTGGAGTGCATTAGAATGCCTGTGATATAAATGTTAGGTGGCAACCCTTGATAAATTAAGGATTTTCACTGAATGTTATACCTTCATAAGAAAGAAAAAGGTGTTCATTATTTCAGTTAAAATTCATAATAAAAAGGAGGAGGAGCCCCTGTGCCAGCTTTAGACATCATTACACCCATGCAGTGCACTGGATTTCCATTATGCATGATACCTTTTGTCATGTTAACATCACAATGAGTTGAAAACAAAATAATAATGAAAAGAAGGCTGTTGGGAATCTGTTTTAAGTTGGTGGGTTTCCTTTAGAATTGGAAGAGGGTGTTGCCTAGGGCACTCACATCCTAGGGAAAGTTTTCATGAAGCCGCTGCCCATTATCTTTGCATTATCTTGGCACTGTATGGTCCCAAACTGTAGGTGTGTGGTATGTGGAGGCTGTTCAAGCACTGTAGGGTTTCTCATCCATTGGGATTCAAACAGAACACTTGAGTCAGTATTGATAGTGTCACTATGTAATGCAAGGATGATTGCTCTCTTTAGGATTAAATTTATAAGTCTTAGGTATGCAGCTTAGAATTTTTGCAGTGTTACATTTCCATTGATTGACAGCATTGCATGATGTGAGGACTTTCATCTATTGTAAGGGTTTGTACATTTTGTGTTTATAAATGATGCAAGTAGAGATGTTTGTACTGTGTGAGTTTCAGAGCAGAAACATGACTTCAGATTACCCAAGGCTAAGGAATGTTCCTGTTATTCACTACTATTTATGTGTGTGAGTTTTGTGGGATATGCAGGTCACACCAACACATTTCACCGTGATGGGAGGTGTTGGAGAGTCTATGATATGGTGCCACACCTTATAATATACCTGTCTCATGTCACTTGAAGTTATACTGTAGTAGTGTGATTGTTCAATCACCTCTTGATGTAACATAATTCATAAGTTCATTAGTTTCATCACTCATTATCATCTAACACTTCATCTCTTTTCCTGATAAAAAAAATCAAACTTATGGAGAGTAATTTGTGCATCACAAGCTCCTTCCTGTTTTATTGAGGTATTCCAAGAGACTTGCCAGATATATATATATATATATATATATATATATATATATATATATATATATATATATATATATATATATATATATATATATATATATATATATATATATATATATATATATATATATATATATATATATATATATATATATATATATATATACACTTATAGCTATATATAGCATTAGAAAACAATTTACAAAATTCCACTCATTGTGAAAGTAGATAACTTGCTGTCATGCTCAACTTCAAGATTTAAGTCTGTAAACTTAAATCTTTCGTGTTTATCTTTGAAGTGATGTATGTGTGTGAAGAAAAGGACTTAAAGATAATAAGAACTATACTAATGAAGAATCTTTTTTTTTTTTTTTCCAGAAGCATGTATCTTGTAACATTTCTCTTTTCACATGTTTCCATCAGTAAGAGTTAGACAAAATACAGATGTACATGAATGATATTTGTTAATAGCATGGCATCTGCTTGTGCTCTGTCCCTGGCCAGTGCAGGAAGGACGCTCATGTGTTTTAGCAATGAGCCTTGTGCTGTGTATTCTTGCCAGGCATCACTTCCACCTCCACACTGCATAGTTCACTGGTTTGCACAGGACTCAACCTTTTTATCTTATAAGAATCTCATGAGATAATATATGGACTGTACATAATACATCTTTTACCTCTGTTGTGAATATTTTCACATTTATGTGTTAGATGCTCAGTATGAGCTACTAGATCAGTGCTTCATTTGGCTGCTAGGCACATTGTGTTTACATTCATGTGAATGACTTGCTATATTTATGTGTATGAATGTTAAGTATTTCAGATTAGTACATATTTGAATTTGAAGAGGCCCATGATGTGTAGCTGTGTTTGACTGTAGTATGAAGTTGCACAAACTCAAGAAAACATGAACTTTAATGTGAAAGGCACTTGTCATGCAACACAAAACACAAAAACACAAAGGGTTCCAAAGGAGTGCAGAATCCACACATGATGTGATAAACTACATGATGACTCTTGAGAAACTAGAAATGTTCTCTTCTAAAGTAAAATGAAAGAAATTTTCCATCTCAATACTTTTCTTGTTCTCACTTTATTTTCAGTCATGAGTACTTATTTCATTGTTTGATATGCTATGCATTCCTAGCCATTTCATGGATGTGGATGCATGCAAGGTGATTTTGTTTTAATGCAACTTTACACTTAGTCGTGAACACAACATTAAATTGAAAATGATACTCGTTCATTTTTTGTGATTTTCTTGGAGCAGAACAGGAAGAAATAAATCACTCTCTTATAACTGTGGGATGTGTTTGCATTATAATGCCACAAAAGGTGAATGGTGCACTGGCCTGCACTGGTTGTCTATTCTGTGGGCAGGTGCGTAAGGCTAAGAAAATCCAGGGAAATGGCAGTGCTGTCTCTTTCTAGACAGTTTCCAAGAAATAGTTTGCAGACTGGAGTACTGGAAACTTATATTCAAGGAAAGCACACACCCTCTGTCCCTGTTGTACTGCATCACCTGGATAACTCTGTCATGTTAACAACCTTACTGAAATACTAGTGTTTAGAAAGTAATTAAGCTATACCAGTACTAATGGTGTTTGTTGGATTCGTAAAGCAGCTCACGCACTTCACCACCAGGGTGTGTCATTGACTCATAGCATCACATGAATGTTGTGTGTGTATGCATAGCCATAGGAGGCAGGATTTATTTGGGGGGTGGGCAACACCCAATTTGCCCAAATTTCAGAAACCCCCTGACAGTTGTTAAATTAGCTACATTAGGTATGAATTAAAAGAAATTTATGAACACCATGTAGGCTATTCTATTCTTTATTCAGAATATTGAAATCAGGTATACACTGTTTAATGTCTTAAAAACTCAAGTGCAATAAAATTCGTGTCCGATTAGGTTTTAAGATGTTACACAATTTACAAAGGAATACAATATCAATATATATTTTATATACTGGATACAAATACAGATGAAAATCTGTGTAACATTGGTACATGTAATAGCATGCATATGTATATGACATTAATTTAGAGGAACATTTTGTCCCTTCCCTTTCGTTTGCCAAATACATCCACAACAGTGTAATGTCTACTCTGTTGGCATGATCTGTTTCAATGCAGAGAAACCCTAATGCTGAGAGTCTATCCTGGTCCATGATAGACCTAAGGCAGGTTTTCAGTCTTCCCAAGCATGAGAAGGACCTCTCTGCTAAACAGGATGTTGCAGGTATGGTTGCAAGGAATTTGGCCACCTCGGTGAAGTGAGGCAAAGTTTCACACAAAATTTGAGTGGAGATAGTTTACCACTTGACTTACTGTTTTTCAACTCCACACCTTCAAAATTGTGAAAAATAGCAGTTTCAGCCACAGGGGCAGATCTACCATTCTATGTGATCCAGGGCTTAGCCACACACACTAAAACTACAATTTTGTAGTTTAAGTTTGTTGAGATTTGGTATGTTTTCTTCATGTGACCTGGTATGATCAGCAAAATTAGTCTGGCAACCCTGCAGGCAGGCTACTCAGGCTGCTTTCCTATGCATGCTGCTTCTCTCTGGTAAACTCTTGTACTGTACATTGCACTCAGACTACTCTTTTTCTCAGATCCCAGATCAGATCAGGGGCTCTTGGGAAAACATTCGGGGCTTGAGCCCAAGTAGACGCCCCCTAGATCTGCCCATGTTCAGCCATTAGCATGTCTTGATCCACACTGTAGAAGTCTGATATTATCTTCAGACTATCCTCTGCTCCTTTGCCTAGCACTACATCTGCCAGGGATGTCAAGATATGTGTCCCTGCTTGCAAACCTCTCTCTCATTTCAGTAATTACTTTGTCTAGTGCATCATAGTACACCTTAATCCTGCCTCTCTGCTGGTCTGTGAAAGATATAGATTCTTCAGGAGTCTTTTCCTGACAGTGCTTGCAGTCTCTTGGATGGGTTCTTCTGCTGTTTTGATGTTTCTACCTCTTCAGTGTCTGACACAAGTTCAATGATGTTTCTAGCTGTTTTTAGGGCTCTTTCCCAAATCAGACAGAACATGTCTTTATCCCTGCCCTTTGAGAGAGTTCTCATTGTAGCATCACAGGTGACCTTTGCAGCCATCACATCAACCTCATGACCCTGCAGGTAGCTTGCCAGGGTATTTGTTTTGGAGAATATTACCTTTAAAGTGTGCAACCCAAAGATAAACAGTTACTGGGAACTCCAGAATGGGTTTTACTAGACCCTTGGCATCCACATAGGTTTTGGCATCTTTGTCCTTGGACAGCTTGGTCAAAACATTCTCTCTGGCTACTCCACCACAGCTTTCACAGCCTTCCATATGCAGGTCCAGCGTGTCTCCCTCAGAGACTTCAACTTTATATATGGTGCAGAGTCATGATCTGGCATGTGCACAGAGCAGAGAACATCTACTCTTTTTGAGGTGTTAAAGAAGTTGTGGATAGACTGGACAACTCTTACCGCATTCCTGATCACAGTATTTTCCTGCAATGTATCTTGTAGTGCAAGGTTAAGTAGGTGGCTGTAACTATGGACATAGATGGCCTTTGGTGAAACCTCTTGCATTCTTGTTGTCCCACCTTTCTCTTTGCCAGTCATGTTAGATGCATGCTCCATCATAGCACTGGCCAATTACTGTACATTCTCAATTCTCAGTTCCAACCTGTACAGGATATCCAGTACCATTTTGAAGAGTACCTCTCCCTCTGCAGACTTTGCTTCGTGAAAGCCAACAAAGGTTTCTATTCCTTGACTGTTGTGTGTATAGAGCAAACACAGCCACCTGCTTTCTGTTCCTGATGTCTGCTAATTTGTCAACTGTGATACTGAACTTCCCAGCTGCTTACACAGTTTTGGATATGTCCTTCAACACAAGGTCAGATGCAATCTTCAGAGTCTCATTTTGAATTTCTGGTGACAATTCCTGGTGATGTGTGATGTGCTTCTTGCTGTGAATTTAATCTGTCAGCAAGCTATGGGATGTCTCTACATGAAAGATGCAAAAGTTCTATTAAATTTCCACGATTTTTATCTGAGTGCTGTCCAATGTTAGACCTGTTTCTGAATGCCATCTTTGGGCAATGTTTTGTTGTGCAGTGAAAAGAATGGACTCCTCAATCACTTGGAGATAGGCTCTGTTCTTTTGGACCACATCTCTTAGCACTGTCGAGCTGGACCAGTACTGACATTTGTTGTCTGTTTACCTTTGCTGCAATCCATTTTGACATGGCTACACTGTGGCTGTTGCTCTTAGCATGCTTTGCCAGCCTTTCAGTTTTTTTTTTCAGTTGTTCAATGTAAAGGAATGGCTTACATAGGAATTTCTCACATGGGAAGCACACAATTGACTTGCTTGATCTACCTATCGAAGCTTGTCCAGGGGTACTTCTTCAAAAGGTCTAGGTTGAAATCTATTTTTTCCTTTTTCATTAGGGAATTGTTTCCTGTGATATTCATCTATAACAGGTTGATTTGGATTATCTAATAGTTCAGCATCTCTCATTGCAGGTGTCTCCTCTGAGCTTTCCTCAGTTGAAAAGACAAGAGCCTCTGTCTCTGGTGTTTCCATGATAGGTGTCTCCACATAAAGCATAGCAGGTGATGGGACTTGTTTCTCATTTTTATCTTCAATATCAACAGCAGGAACATCTTGGACACCAGTGCATTCAGCCACAGAGGAATCTGCTGCTGTTTGCTCTGCCTTTTCACACGTCTTTGTACTGGTCAACACTCCAAATGATAGTTTCCTTTGTTTTGGATCACTCACGGGATGGAACTTCACCAGTTGACCATTTCCATGAACTCTTTTCAAGTGGTCACTTTTATAGTCTCCATCAACTTCCTTGCTGCATTTTGAGCATTTACACGTGGCGAAAGACGCGATCGATATAAAACTAGCAAGGGTGACTATTGTATTATGGGTTTGCAAGGTTGGGTGGCAAGTGTAGTCCAAAAGAGCTATTTCTCTCAAATTATACCTAACTCCAAGAGTTTCCTTGTTAACGTTGTCACTTAGTGTCCTGGTTGTAGTGGAGGGCACCAGCACATGTAAGCTGCTTTCAACAAACAGGTTTGCAGTTATTCAAAAACAAAATATTTTGAGGAACCTGTCACGTACCCACAAAATTCCTCTCATGTACCATTAGGGATACGCGTGCCCTAAGTTGAGAACCCTTGACTTGGATAAATACACCTTCCATGATCATGTTGAATTTGGATGAATGATAATCATAAGTCATATGCACACTTACAAATAAGTACAAGTTTATTATATATTTTTAAAAGATAAAATAGACATTTTAATCTGCTCCCAAAATGTCCGAATATTCCAATGCATCTGCCCGAATTTTAGCAGTTTCCCGAATCCAGGGGACAGTTACCCCCCTGCCCCCCACACGCCTCCTACGCCTATCTGTGTATGGAAGGGTGTTGCAAGTGATTCTCATGAAAGCATCAAGGTCAGTGTTTCTCAACCTGGGGTGCTAGCACACCCAGAGATGCTGAAATTGATTTTAGGGGGAGCTGGGAAATGCTAGATATATGGCAGTAAAGTATCGCCTATTACACGGGATGACCAGCAATGGAGTTTTTTTTTTCACAAATGTTTTGTGTGTGTGTGTGTGTGTGTGTGTGTGTGTGTGTGTGTGTGTGTGTATATATATATATATATATATATATATATATATATATATATATATATATATATATATATATATATATATATATATATATCAAAATTAGGGGTGCTGGACAGCGCTCACCACACTACAAGGGTGCTGGGGTCAAAAAGTTAAGAAACGCTGATCTAGGTAATATTCATAACAGTCGTTTATGTCCCATCAAGAATACTAGTTTTAGACATATCGCATTTTTCCGAGTCCAAACATGAAATAATAATGTTAATAACAACAACAATAAGAACAATAACAAAAAATAACAACAATAATAATAATGTTAATATTAACAATTAATTGAATAATGATGCCCTTCAGCATGGACGGATCGTGGGGGGACGGCTACTTGGGCTCAAGCCCCGAATGTTTTCCCAAGAGTCCCTGATGTGATCTGGGATCTGAGGAAAAGAGTAGCTTGAGTGCAATGTACAGTACAAGAGTTTACCAGAGAGAGTACAGTGGAACCATGCGTGCTTTGGGGTCCGAGGGGTCTCCAAGCGCACGGGTTCGAATCCTGTCCACGGTCCGAGTGTAGGTTGGGCTTCCTCACTCGGGGCAACGGTTTCCTAGCGGGTGGGCTTTGAGATAGGAGGTACCACAAAAAGTATCCCCTTTAGCCCATAAATTCCTGTGAAAACCCCACAACGTATAAAAAAAAAAAAAAAAAAAAATAAGAGGCAGCATGCAAGGGAAAGTAGCCTGAGTAGCCTGCCTGCAGGCTGCAGGCTCATCGTAGGTACCAGCAGAGATCACATGAAGAGAACGTATCAAATCATAACAAAACGTACCAACATCTAAATTATAGCTAATCATAAGGAACATCATTACTTTCTTTGATTAAAGCTGTAGATCCTCCTCCCCCCGAGTGTCTTCCCAACACACACACACACACGTGACAGTAAAGAAAGAAAACCAGTGCCCTTCAGTGGTAAGAATCGAAGACTGTAAAAGAGCCCTCTTGTAGCCTATAATTTCTAGCCAGGAACGAAAGTGAAGCACCTAACCAGTATCTACAAACAACCCTTTTTCTTTCCACCCACCCAGTGAAGACGCGTGCAGCTGGCGACAACTGTAGCCACCTTCCCAAAGATTATATAATATGTTTCCTAAATAGTCTATACCGCTCTTTCTTGCCGCCATCCTTGTTCTGTTCCTTGTACCGAGGAGCCACATGGTTACCTCAGTGATAACATTGTCAGCCTAATGTGACAATGTCAGACGTCACCATGTACTGCCCCTCAAACCACCACTAGTCGTCTGCTCTAGTGCAGCGATGGCTGCTCAGTGATCACCAGTAAGTACCCTGATACCCTTCTCACTGCCACACACTTCCTAGACCAGTGTTGTCTAAGCTGGGGTCCGCACACCGCAGAGGGAACACAACATAGATCATAAAAGTAACTTTGGAAAGACGAAGAACACACACACACACACACACACACGGAACAAAAACTTCCCATATTCTTTGAAAGCAAAGAGATGGGGAGGGGAAGGACAGGTGCCCAGGAAGTATGCGTATTGTACTACGTACATACGAGAGCAGTGCTGACTGGTCACTGCTGGGGCCTACAACATGGGGATGCACGCTGTTGCTCAGTGTGCATGATTTTGTTTTATTTTATTTTATTATTTGTTTTTAATAACACAAGCTTAGATCATCCTTTTCATATCCATGTAACGTATTGGAATTTACTGACCATCACCCATTCTGCAATCATTTCCTATTTGATGTGTTATTTGCATTATCCTAAATCAAACTGAGTTAGTTCATTATATTAGGTGTGGGTACAATAGGCGAAAATAATTGAAGAGCAGTGTCCTTGAGGACCTAAAGTGTAAGTACGCGAACCTATTAGAGAATATATCCATCTACTCATCTCTCTGTCTGCCAAACGAATTGGGAGGTGTGTATGTCCGTCTGTCTGTGTATCTAATTGCTTCTGTTTGTTTGTGTGCCTGTCTGTCTGTGAAATCATACGGGTTTTTGAGGCTGTCTTTACATTATGAACAGAGAAAGGCACTCTTGAGAATCCTTATCTATTTGAATTTATTTATCTAAATTGCTTCTGTTTATTTGTTTTTGAAATTATACGGTGTTTTCAATAATATACAGGAAAAAAAAAAAAAACGCTCTTGAAGTCCCTTATCTATCTATGTACTTGTTTCTGTATGCTTGTCTATGAAATTATACGAGTTTTTGAGTGGGTTTTTACAATTTTACAGGAAGAAACACTCACGAGGATCATTATTTATTTAATCATTAGATGTTTTCACTATTATACAGGAAAAAAGTACTGAAGAGAACCCAGTTAATTATCTATGTAGCCTTACAAATAGCTGTAGCGGGAAAGTGAAGCGTTTCAGAACACCGGCCAAGATGTAACATTAGTAATGATTCTCCCTCAATAACCTAATGCTTCTCTCAGACGCAAAAAAATGAAAAAAAGTAAGAAAAGAATTGGAGAACTATAAAAACTGCGAGAACATTGTCATTAGGAGGTGAACTTCCACTCATCCCACACCCCCCAAAAAAAAAAAAAAAAAAAAAAATGCAACTTTTATTGGAGGTGAGATTCTGATGTGTGTGTGTGTGTGTGTGTGTGTGTGTGTGTGTGTGTGTGTGTGTGTATGTGAATTGAGCGCAAGAACTCTTTAATGCATATTTATACTTATATTGAAGAGAAGTATTAACTCGAGAGAGAGAGAGAGAGAGAGAGAGAGAGAGAGAGAGAGAGAGAGAGAGAGAGAGAGAGAGAGAGAGAGAGCGATTTCTACAGCATACTCCCACAGAAACACGTAACATTTTTAGCGAGATTCAAACCTGTACACACACACCACCTGTCTTCCTTGTGAATGATAAGAGAGATCGAGGGAATCATGTTTCATTTATCTGTTCATCTTTTTGTTTGATCAGTAGAAGTAGTAGTAGCAGTAGTAGTAGTAATAGTAGAAGTAGTAGTAGTAGTTGTCATTGCAGGAGTTGAGCAGAACCTTCAGTCTTTGATCCCTTTCACTGGTAAACTCTATACAGCTTTGATTCTACTCCTCTCCGTGTCTTCTATCTCTATTCTGTCCATCTTATTCGTAAACAAGTTGACCAACACTATCGGCGCCATGTCAGCGTTTTAAGCCCTTCCATTCCCTCAATCACGTCACTCACGATACTCTTTGCTTCACTCTCTAGTTTTATTTATTTATTTTTTCTTATAATGTAAAATAGGGGAACCTGGCCAAAGACAATAAAAACGTAAAACACATAGTTGCCAATCCCCTTGCAGGTCCGAGAGAGTTAGGCAGCCGGGAGGAGAGGGAGTGCTGCCTTGGGAGGGGGTAGGGAAAGGGCAGCTCGAGCCAGGCCAGGAGAGCCCTGTGGGAGGGCAGATTGGAGGGGCCTCCTGGGCCTGGCCAGGAGGCTGCTCCACGGGACAGCAAGGCAGAATGCTCTCTCCCCACCACTCTTTCTGTGGCATGTGTACCCAAAAGCAAGTCGGAAAGGGACTACCTTACGAGGTTAAAGAAGGAAAGGACCATAGGGATATCTGATAAGAAGAAAATGAAAATCGATGAAGTGAGGTGCCCCGATTTCCTGCACTATTATTTCCAAGCTTGCCGCCTCATCCTGCTCCTCCGCCTTTTCTTCCACGGCACCACCAACATACTTCTATCATTAGCTCACTAGGAGCTAGAAGCCTCACAAGAGGATTTCCAGGAATACTTACATGGCTGATCTAATAATATCCGTTGGATAAGGTGGTGAGAGTGGGATCGGGCAGACGTTCACGCGTAGGTTTCAATCCCACTACGTACCGCTTTGAAGCTATGCCATTTGTCGAGTGGTTTAAAGTTCTCTACATGTCACCATGATATCCAGGTTCTAGGTGGTTATACTAAAGGTGCGCTTAGGTGGTGATATGGGTCCTAATATGGGTACCACTATAAATAAAATTTCCTGCGCCACTAATATCTCGAAACTGAACAGCGCTTCCCATATATACTCTTCAAATATGCCTTCAGGCGCTATAGGCCTTAACATAAAAAGAAAAGTCACTAGATTAACATTGTTCAATGTCAGATTACCGGGGGGTCGGCTAGATGGTCTTATGATTCAAGGTCCCCGGGGGTTTTTAACGAGAAAAAGGCTGAGAACCCCTGACCTTAGACCAGTGTCCATGGTACAATAACTTTTTGATAGGTAGACGCACAAGAACATTATTGGAACCACCAGCTGACTCAGTGACGTCATCCGGTCGTGTAAACAACTCCATATCTTCTAGTGAGTGTGCACGTGTGGCAGAATTTGATCTTGGATTGTATGTTTCATGTGCCTTAATATTAATTTCTTAGTTAGTATGGGCAAAGCTAGACCTTGTGCAGTGTATGGATGCACGCCTGCCAAGTCTAGTAATTTTAAATATTATAAATTCCCCAAGAACAAGACCATCGCAAGACAGTGGCTCCAAAAATGCTATCGTGCTGACACAGTAAACGTAAATAATGCCGTGATTTGTGAGCAACATTTTAGTTCCGCCCAAATTAAGCACAATTTGAAATATGAGTTATTAGGTTCCCCAGTTCCAAGGAGTTGGAGGGATCTAAAACTGAGGCAGTCCCTGATCAAAATCTGCCATTTCGTGGACACGATAATGGAAGTGGCCTTTCTGCAGAAAATACAGGTAAGGAAACTTAGATTTACTGGCTAAATCTGATCAGTTTCAACACTCCAAATTAGAAATTGTATAATCTGCTTATGCCTAATGAACGAAATTAGTTCTACTAGTAGCCTAGACCTAGTCCATAATTTACAGGCTATGCCAGCCTTACAGGCTACTGACTGTACCATGGTACAATAACTTTTGATGTCTCTCGTTATTGTACCATGGGTTTACACTCAAGAATAAAGTACCTATATGAAGTGTGAATAGTTTAGGGCCGATGCAAGCTAAAGGAATGGATTGCCACGTTTAAATAGCGGTATGCACTCACGGTCCATTCATATTACATGCATTTCAATGGCTTACGGTCCCCACTGAAATGCATTTAGTATGTGACAGCACCGTAAACAGAGCGTGACCGTCCCTGTATAGTGTGGATCGCCTTTAGACTCATACGTGCATTAGCCTTTAGCCTCTTGTAGTTTTATATGTAGAGAGAACAGTGAGGTGCTGAGGAAGACGACGAAGGTACATGAAGGCGAAGAGGATCAGAGGAAATCAATGTGCATTATGCAATTATGCATAATGTATATGGCTTGAAAAATCCACTAACAATGTATTTGAGCCACATCTACTAGGCTGTCTGACATGTCTTTATCCGTACAATATCTTGTCTATCGCTATGAAATATCATCAACATTCAATCACTAATGTGTATCATATTTAATTTTCAACTGCATAACTAATGGATCATGAAAAGAAAAAAGTTTTATGTTAATTATTCATGATTTATTGAGTAGCAGACTATCGCGATCAGAGCTGGCTAGGCGAGTGGATGACGTCACAGAAACAGCGTTTCAAAAGACTTACCAGTAGGGCTGTGAGTTCAAGACTCTCGTGCGTCTACCTGTCTCTCATTATTGTACCATGCCAGTGTCCTTGTACCACAGTCTCATGAATCATGATGAAGCGCAGGATAAATGAAACTAACTTTTTTTTTCTTCTATTTCAATGTTCTTCCTAGCGTCGTTGTTATTTGTTTGCTATTTTTGTTATAATTTGTCTTTTTTCTTCCTTTTTAGCTATTATTACCATTACTACTACTACTACTACTATTACTACTACTACTACTACAACTACTACTACTAATACTACTACTACTACTACTACTACTATCATTATTATTATCATCATCACCATCATCATCATCATCATCATCATCATTATTACTATTATTATTATTATTATTATTATTATTATTATTATTATTATTATTATTATTATTTTTATTCAAGAATCAAGATATAAACAGAATCGACTGAAAAAAAAAAAAAAAAAAAAAAAAAAACATGCATATTACACACACACACACACACACACACACACACACACACACACACACACACACACACACGTACGTTCGTAATTGTGGCAGCGAGTCACGAGGGTCACGCCGGGAGCCTCACCTCACCTGTGTAAAGGCAGATAATTAACCTGCACTAGAATATTCAAATGCATAAGTATAATTAAGGCTTTTCGCGGTCGTGTGGTGATGGCTGGAGGAAATGGGCGTGACCTGACATGACCTCACCAGCACACTCGTATGACCTATGTAACGTTTTTTTTTTTTTTTTTTTTAGTAATTGCACTGGAGAATATTCACAGATAGTCCCTTTTATTCTTTTATTTATTCTTTATTCATTATTTTTTTTAGTTACCCTTAAAAACGTTTTCTTCTTCATGTTTTGGTTTCTTTAACGTAGGTTTATTGTGTTCTCGTTTTTCAAGTTTTCTTTAAAGAGATGTTGTGTATGAATATCTCTCTCTCTCTCTCTCTCTCTCTCTCTCTCTCTCTCTCTCTCTCTCTTCTCGTTGCTCTTATTTTCTATTTCCTCTTCCTTTTCCATTCTTTTGTGAAGGGAAAGTATTATATAATCAATGTCGACTGTTTATTTCCTGGTTTTCTTTTCTCTCTCCTTTTCTTCTTCCTCTTTTCATCATTCTTCTTATTATTTGCATTTTTCCTTCCGTTTTTCTCTTGTTCTTCGTGCATATATATAGTTTTTCTTTTTTCTTTTCTTATTTCGTTTATTCTTACTTATTTTATCATTTCTTTCCCTTTCTTGACTCCCCTTCTTTCATCTCTCTCTCTCTCTCTCTCTCTCTCTCTCTCTCTCTCTCTCTCTCTCTCTCTCTCTCTCTCTCTCTCTCTCTCTCCTTGTCAACCTTTTCTTTTCCATCTGTATATGCTGTCATGTCTTTTCTATTGTGTCTTAGAGAGAGAGAGAGAGAGAGAGAGAGAGAGAGAGAGAGAGAGAGAGAGAGAGAGAGAGAGAGAGAGAGAGAGGGGGGGGGGCCTGGTTCTGAGCGTGGAATATTGGATGGACACGTCAAGGAATGGTCTCATATAACGCTAGTCTTGTATGTAAGGTTATGTGAATATTGCGTGTTTTCATTGCTCCCAGTACATTCACATGTCATATTATTTCAATCGCCACTAACCCTTTTTCTTTTTATTTATACCATGTGGGCTTTTCACAGGAATTTCTGGGCTAAAGGGGATACTTTTTGGGGTACCTCCTATCTCAAAGCCCACCCGCTAGGAAACCGTTGCCCCGAGTGAGGAAGCCCAACCTACACTCGGACCGTGGACAGGATTCGAACCCGTGCGCTTGGAGACCCCTCGGACCCCAAAGCACGTAGGGTTCCACTTTAGTACTGGAAAGCATTTTTACCATGAATTGTTTGTGTGATTAGACCATTTTATTGATATTAGGAATTGATATTAGGTCTATTGATATTAGGTCAGAAGTTTAATGGCCAGAGTCTTCACTATTGCAATCCTCCACATGAACTTCTGAAGCTGTATAAATGTCTTGAAACCGCTTTAGTATCATGACGCGTTTCCACATTCATTCTACTTACTATGTGGTGATTTTGTACAGCTTCAGAAACTCATGTAGGAATTGAAATAGTGAAGACTGTGGTCATTAATCTTCTGACCTCCATAGACCCTTCTTAATGTCAATAAAATGGTCTAATCGTGCAAAAAACCTTAAAGTAAAATGTGTCCCAGTACTGAAGGGGTTAAATGAAGTCAGGTCATAGGAAGTTGGAAATACAGAAGCAGGTAGGGAGTTCCAGAGAGTTAGTCGCCAACCATGGTTTAAGTTTAAGGGGTGAAGAGGGAGCTGCTCCTTTGTTCGTGCTAGGCTTGGCGACTCTGAATGTATACTTTGTGGTCGAGTTAATGAAATAATACACTAACACCTGATTCTCTTATCTTTTTTTTTTTTCTAAGGAGATTTAAAGACGTGAGACTCAAAATTAGGGTAGGGTAGGGTAGGTTAGTTAAGTTAGGTTGGATTAAGTTAGGTTAGGTTAGACTAAGTTAGATTAGGTTAGGTAAACGCTTTGGTCTCTTTCATGTTTATTTTGAAAGGCCACTGTGATGACTATTCGGGTTGTCATGGTAGTGTATTCTATTGACTATTGACTAAGTAGAACTGACGTGAATCTATGAAGGATTACTTGCGCGGGAAACTTATGATGAACACTATTAGGAATCGCCAAATTAAATGAGTAAAGAAGAAGAGGAAGAAAAAGAAGAAGAAGAAGTGTTTACTAATGAAGATCTGTTTATGAAGAAAATAATTTGCTGGTACGTTCGTGTCGAGGAGAGAAACACACACACACACACACACACACACACACACACACACACACACACACACACACACACACACACACACACTTAAATCCTCATTACTTATTTTTGCTTCGTACATTTATTTACTTATCTCTCGTTTATTTATTCAGTGTGTTCATACTTAAGGGAGCGACTTCTGTGTCATATCTTAGTAGGCAGAGAGAGAGAGAGAGAGAGAGAGAGAGAGAGAGAGAGAGAGAGAGAAACTTTGGTTTGTGTTGTGCTATTGCTGTTACTCTTCTCCATCTTCTTTTTTTTCTTCTTTTTTTCCTTCTTCTTCTTCTTCTTTTTTCATATCCTTTTCTCGTCTTTCTTCCTTTAATTTGATTTTCTTGCCTTTCTACTGTAATACTGCTCTCTCTCTCTCTCTCTCTCTCTCTCTCTCTCTCTCTCTCTCTCTCTCTCTCTCTCTCTCTCTCTCTCTCAAAGGGAAACTTAAACAAAGATTACCGTTCTTATTTCTTTTCCTTATTTTTGTACCTTTTTTTTTTTTATCTTCATGCTCATCATTTTTGCTGCTGTTGTTGTTGTTGTTGTTGTTGTTGTTGTTGTTGTCGTCGTTGTTTGTCGGTCGGCAGTGGGAATGGTGGTCGCGTTAGGTTAGAAGGGGCGGGGCGTGATGGAAAGGGGCGGGGCGTGACGGGATGGAGCGGGGCGTGACGAGATGGGGCGGGGCGAGGCTGGGCACTGGGGAAACCGAGGAGGAGGAGGAGGAGGAGGAGGAGGATGAGGAGGAGGTTAAGAAAGAATACGAAATGGAGGATTCAGGAAGATTAGGAGATAAGAGAAGGATAATAAGAAAAAAAAAGGACTAGATTATTTTTGGGAAGGAGGGAAGAACAAGAAGAAGAAGAAGGAGAAAGAAGAGGAGGAAAGAGATAATGAAGAATGGAAGTAGGAGAAAGGAGAAGAAAAGAACGAAGTAGAGGAGGAAGAGAAGGAGAATAAGAAGGAAGAAGAAGAAGAAGAAGAAGAAGAAGAAGGGGAAAAAATATAGGGAATTTAAAGGAAGGAAGGAGATACGGACATACATACATACAGTAAGGAATGAAGGATAAGAGAAGAGAAAGAGGAGAAGAAGGATGAGAAGGAGGAAGAAGGGTGAAGAGAAGGAAAAAGAAAACGAAGAGGAGGAGGAGGAAGAGAAGGAAGAGAAGAAATAGGAGAACGAGAAGGAATAACAGAACGAGGAGGAGGAAGAATGAGATGGAGGAAGGATGAAGAGGAATAAGACAAACTGGTGCCAAGAAAACTGGAGCAAAGCAGGTCTGAGCGAAGAAAGGTCTGAGCGGGGCGGGGATGAGCGGGACAGGGCTAACAGGGGCGGGTCTGAGGAGGGGCGGGGGGTAAGCTGGGCGGGGCTGAGGGTTTGGGTGAGGTGTCGGGGGGAGGGAGGAAGGGGAAAGGCACGGAGAACACATCTTGTTAAGTTTGTGCACCCAGCCAACAATGACATCGTTAGTGGCTGGCTGGCTGGCTGGAGCTACCTACCCCCCCTTTCCCTTCTCCTCCTCCACCTCCTCCCTACCTCACCACTTCTCTCCCTCTACCCCCTTCCTCCTCCTCCTTTCCCACCTGTTCCTATTTCCCATCTCTCTCTCTCTCTTCCACCTGCTTCAAGTTCCCTTCCTTCTTCTTCTACGGTTTTATTATGGTTTGTCTCTGGTTCTCCGTTGTCTCTCTTCTCTCTCTTTCCTGGTTTCCGTTCATTGCTCCTGTCTCTTTAACCCCTTCAATATCGGGACGCATTTTTTTACCTTGAGATTTGTGCACGATTAGACCATTTTATTGACATTAGGAAGGGTTTATGGAGGTCAGAAGATTAATAGCCACAGTCTTCACTATTTTAATCCCCCACATAAGTTTCTGAAGCTGTGTAAAATCAACAAATAGTAAGCAGAAGGAATATGGAAACGCGTCATGGTACTGAAGGGGTTAATACTATAGGTGTGTCTGTTGTAGTGGTTGTAATAGTAGTAGTGGTAGTGGTGGTAGTGGTAGTAGTAGTAGTGGTGGTGGTGGTAGTGGTGGTGGTGGTGGTGGTAGTAGTAGTAGTAGTAGTAGTAGTAGTAGTAGCGGTGGTGGTGGTGGTAATTATAGTGGTGGTAGTAGTAGTGGTAGTGGTAGTCATAGTCGTAGCAGTGGTGGTGGTGGTGGTGGTGGTTATGTAATAAACACACACTATTGAACTAGATATAAGTGACACACACACACACACACACACACACACACACACACACACACACACACACACACACACACACACACACACACACACACTTAACAAAAATAGAATGGACAGTTAAAAAAAAAGCTGATTTCTACACGAACTATTATGATTTGATTCCACTTCTTGTTTGGTTTTTATTCTGTCTTATCACAAGATGGACGCTTTGTTGACGTGAATGAACGTAAACTGTCACACAAAGGATGTAAGGACAGAGAAAACACACACACACACACACACACACACACACACACACACACACACACACACACACACACACACACACTCTCTCTCTCTCTCTCTCTCTCTCTCTCTCTCTCTCTCTCTCTCTCTCTCTCTCTTTAAGACGATGCCATTTTAGCCAAACAAACTTGAGGAGAGAGAGAGAGAGAGAGAGAGAGAGAGAGAGAGAGAGAGAGAGAGAGAGAGAGAGAGAGAGAGAGAGAGAGAGAACGGTGATCTTGAGGCAGACACACCGAGGGGCAGGAAGGGGAGGTGTGAGGGGAAACTGCTCCCTTTGCTTGCCCTCCCCTCGTCCCTTTCTGCCAGCGGGGACTGTTAGGGCTCCTCCTCCTCCTCCTCCTCCTCCTCCTCCTCCTCCTCCTCCTCCTCCTCCTCCTCCTCTCTCTCTCTCTCTCTCTCTCTCTCTCTCTCTCTCTCTCTCTCTCTCTCTCTCTCTCTCTCTCTCTCTCTCTCTCTCTCTCTCTCTCTCTCTCTCTTAATCTGTCATACCTGGTTTTCAGTCTATTTTGATATTGTGAGGAGGAGGAGGAGGAGGAGGAGGAGGAGGAGGAGGAGGAGGAGGAGGAGGAGGAAGAAGAAAAAGAAGAAGACAGAGATAAGGAATGGAGAGTTGAAAGGGCTAGAAGAGATAAGGTACTATAGATGGAAAGGAAGGAAAATTATGAAGGTACATGGATAGAGAGAGAGAGAGAGAGAGAGAGAGAGAGAGAGAGAGAGAGAGAGAGAGAGAGAGAGAGAGAGAGAGAGAGAGTATAATATTAAACTGGAAGAAAGGAAGAAATGTGGAAGGAAGGAAGATAGGAGGAGGATGAGGATGAAGAGGAGGAGGAGGAGGAGGAGGAGGAGGAGGAGGAGGAGGAGGAGGAAAATGTAAATGCTGTAGAAGGGTGGATGAAATGAAACCCTTTGGCCATTATCTTGCCATTACAGCAGTTTGGTGACCTGTTTGGTGCTGCTCTCCGCGATGCTAATAAACTGAAGCACCACAAATCGTCGCCATATTGAAATGATGCACAAAAGATACTACATATTTATTTATTTTGATTGACTTTATTGTTGTTGTTGTTGTTGTTGTTGTGAAAAAAGCAGGACAGTGAAGAGGAATAGAAAGGGAAAGAATAAAACAATGAAAAGAGGAATAGAAGTGAAAAGTAAGAAAAAGCAAAACAATGAAGGCTGAAAAGTAAGAATGTGAAAAAAAAGTAAAGTGGAAACAAAATAGTGGAAAAGTTAAAAGAAAAAAAGTGAAGAAATTTGGAAAAAAAAGGGAAAAGCAAAAAAAGAAAGAAAAAAAAAAAAAACAAAGCAGTGAAATAGAAAACGAAACTGCAAAAAAAAAAAAGAAAAAGACTGAATATAAAAGAAAATAAAAGAAAATAGCTAAACAGTTCAATAAAAAAGACAAGAAAAAAATAACAACAACAATGATAAGAAAAGTCAATCAAATCACTCCACTCCAAAACCACAACTATGTACTGTACCACGTGGGGGGCCTAAAGGTCTGCTGCTGTTGCCCTTCTTACTCCTTAGGGTGTTTCGAAGCGAGTGATTTGAAACGTCTTGAAGCTTCGAACTGAGACGTGGATCCCATTATCTCTCCACCTTTGCCGGTCCTCTCGCTTGACTGGCGCTAGGGAAGGGTGTGGAGGGGCTCGGGAGACGGAGGGAGTGAGGGAGGGAAGGAAGGAAGGAGGGGAGTGAAGGAACATTTCTGGAGTAGCGCTGAAGAAGGGAAGGAGGGAAGGAAGAAGGGGAGTAAAGGGGTGTATTACTGAAGGGATGAAGAGGAGCAAGAGGAGAAGGAAGGAGGGAGGAAAGAGAGGAGTGAATGGGCATATTACTGAAGGGATGAGGAGGAGCAGGAGAGAAGGAGAGAAGGAAGGAGTGAAGAGGAAAGGTACAATAGTCTGTCTACTCTAAAGTGGCTCCTGGATCTCGGTCTGAATGGTGTGCTGGAGGAATGCGTGGTGTCAGATCTTGAGGCTAACCGCAAGCTGTCGTGATAAGCGTGGTGATCAACAGAAAACAAATATTATTCACACTAAACCAATCATATCAATAACCTACAATATGCTTAGAAACCAGGAGCCACTTTAGAGTAGACATGCTATAGGAGGGAGGGAGGGAGGGAAGGAGAGGGAGTGGAGGAGCATTGAAAGACTGAGCATAGGTGGATCTGAAGGAGCATATGGTAGAAGAAAGGTGGAAGAACGGAGGGAAGAAGTGTAGGAGTATTACTGAAGGGCGGAGAATAGGTGGACGTGAAGGAGCAAGTGATGGAGGAGGAGGAGGAGGAGGAGGAGGAGGAGGAGGAGGAGGAGGAGGAGGAGGAGGAGGAGAAGAGTATTTAGTGTGAGAGGAAGGACACGGAGGAGTGAAATGGGATGCGTCTGTCTACCTTACTGTGTGTGTGTGTGTGTGTGTGTGTGTGTGTGTGTGTGTGTGTGTGTGTGTGTGTGTCCCTCTGTCCATTTGCTACGTGGGTTTCGTCTTAATTGGGTGCAAATGTTTCAGCCTGAATTGTATAGGTGGCCTGGGTGGTGGGTGAGTGGACGGCCTTCATTACGCCTCCGTACCTGTGGCGTGGGTGGCGTGCTGGCGCTGGGTATGAGGACAAACAGTACTGGGAATTGTATCTTACGCTGGCATTCAGAAACGACTTGCTCTTTCACCACGACAAATTTTCAAGGCCACAAAGACGACTAACCAAATTTTTCAAGACAGTTGCTCCTTAAAATAAACTACAAATCTTGCTAATACCCTTAGAAACATGAGTACCTTCAATTAGAGCCTTTGGAAAGTAGTGATGGGGAGAGACCAAAGCGTTTCAGAATACGAGCCTTGATGAATAGAGAGAAATGAAGAAATATAGAAGTGAGGGAAGATGAGAGATGGAGGAGAAAGAAAAGGAGGAATGTAGATAAGGATGATGAACTGAAAGAAAGATATCAAGACTAGAAGGGGAAAGTGAAACGAGGAAAGAAGGAATGGAAATACGGAAACTGCTAGAAAGAAAATAAGATGAGGACGAAATAGTGAAAGGAAAACAGAAATAGAGGAAAAAGGAGAATGAAACTGGGGAAAAAGTAAAATTGTGAAGCTCTAGGAAAAAAAATGATACGACGAAGAAATGAAAGAAAAGAAAAGAAAATGAGACAGGGGAAAAGTGAAAAGAAGTAGGAAAACTGTAAGGGAAATGTAAGATAAGGACAGAAAATCTAAAGAAAATAAGAAAATAAAGAAAATTAAAATTGGAAAACGAAAGGACTAAATAAGATGAACATACGGTAAAAAGAAAAGAAGAGGAAGAGAAAGATGAAGGACGGGAAGACAAACGAAGAGTGGAGGAAAAGTTGGGTGGAGGAGAGTGCAAAAAAAAAAAAAAAAGGGGGGACTTATTTGTATTTATGTCTGCAGCAACAACAATGGCAGCAACAACAACAACAAAAACTGCAAAAAACAACATCTACTGACAATAACAACAACAATAATAATAATAATAATAATAATAATAATGATAATAATGATAATAGTAATAATAATAACACTAATAACAACAACAACAACAACAACAACAACAACAACAAAAATAATAATAATAATGATAACAATAATAATAATAAAGATAATAATAATGATAACAATAATGCTAATGATAATAAAATCAGTAAACAACATAGGATTTAACAGAAGGAAAAGGAGGAGGCTGAGGAAGAAGAGGAGGAGGAGGAGGAGGAGGAGGAGGAGGAGGAGGAGGAGGAGGAGGAGGAGGAGGCAGTAAGTGATAAGATTTACTAGCGGGCCTCCCAATCTTTCAGTGCGTCAGTGAAGTAAATGGTGCGAAAGGTTACTCGTTTAAGTGTTAATGAAAGGTCCTGTGCAGTGGCGGTTCTTAGGTCACTGTGTTTGGGGGGGAGGGATGGGCGGGTCTCTCTCTCTCTCTCTCTCTCTCTCTCTCTCTCTCTCTCTCTGTCTCTGGTGACGGTGAAAAGTAAGATTTGTGCGTGTTTGTTGTTGTTGTTGTTGTTGTTGTTGTTGTGGTGGTGGTGGTGGTGGTGGTGTTGTTTCCTTCTATTTTCTTTTTTTCTTGTTCTTGTTTTTTTCTTTTCTTTTTTTTCTTCTTCTTCTTCTTCTTCTTCTTCTTCTTCTTCTTCTTCTTCTTCTTCTTCTTCTTCTTCTTCTTCTTCTTCTTCTTCTTCTTCTTCTTCTTCTTCTTCTTCTTCTTCCTCCTCCTCCTCCTCCTCCTCCTCCTCCTCCTCCTCCTCCTCCTCCTCCTCCTCCTCCTCTACTCAGAATATCGTTTTCGTCATTTTTGTGATTGTTATTATTATTGTTGTCTGTTTTTCTTATCTCCACCACCACCACCACATACAACCACCACCACCACCACCACCAACACCACCACCACCACCGTCAGCTCCTCGCGTCCCCTTCAGTGTCTGTCTCAATTTCCTGCCGGTCTGTATCTTTTGCCGCGGCCTCCGTCGACCCAAGCCAGATAAAGGTTCAATATCCTGGCGATAACGCAGAGTGTCGCCCGCCCCTGGAATGAGCTGGGGAGGGAGGGAGGAAGGAGGTGAAGTAGGGAAGTAAGGGAAGGTTTGGGTGGGAGGGGAAAGGCTGGTTAGAGGGTGGGGAACGATGGAAAGGTTAGAGAAGAGGAGGAAGGCTACAGGAAGGGGGAAAAAAGGTTTAGCAAGATGTAAGGCTGGGGGAAGGTTAGAGAAGGCTGGGGATGGCTAGGGAAGGTTGGGAGAGGAATGAAGAAACTTAGATAGTTGAGAGAGGAAGAAGAAGGCTGAGGGAAGGCTGGGGAAGGTTAGGGAAGGTTAGAGGAGGCTGGGGAAGACTGGGAGAGGAATGAAATAAGGTAGATGGATGAGAGAGAAAGAGGAAAGCTACAAGAGGGGAAGAAAGACTTAGCAAGGAGATGTAAGGCTGGGGAAGGTTAGGGAAGGCTGGGGAATGCTAGGGAAGGTTGGCGAAGGAATGAATTAATTTAGATAGTTGAGAGAGGAAGAAAAAGAAGGCTGAGGGAAGGTTAGGGAAGGTTAGGGAAGGCTAGGGAAGGTTAGGGAAGGAGTGAAGAAGCTAGAGGGATGAGAGAGAAAGAGGAAGGCTTGAAAAAGAGGGGAAACGCCCAGAAAGAAGGTTTCAGGCTGGGGAAAGGTTAGAGAAGGCTGAAAAGGCTGGGGAAGGAATGAAGAAAGTTAGATGTATGAGAGAGAGAAAGAGGAAGCGTTGGGGGATAAAGAGGAAGGCTGGAAATGGCTGTAAGGAAAGGAGTAATGGTAAAGGAAGGCTGAGGAAGGCTGGGGAAGGCCGGG
>NC_059302.1:26199918-26202418 GCF_017591435.1 Portunus trituberculatus | reverse complement strand
GAGAGAGAGAGAGAGAGAGAGAGAGAGAGGCTTGATGGCAAAAGAAAAAGAGAAAAAAAGGGAGAAGATAAGAAAAGACGAGAAAATAAAAGATAATGGCAAGAAAATGGTAATAAAATGTCAAGAAAAGAGAGAAAAAAGATAAATAGAGATAGATAGAGAGAGAGAGAGAGAGAGAGAGAGAGAGAGAGAGAGAGAGAGAGAGAGAGAGAGATAAAGAAGGCACAGAATGATGAAGTGATGATGAAGGAATTAATGCCACCATCCCTTTCCTTTCCCTTCCCTTCATTTAATTTCCTCTCTGTGCTTTTTTTTTTCTCATTCCTTCTCTTCGCCCTCCTTCATTTCCTTTTCCTTCCTCTCTCTCTCTCTCTCTCTCTCTCTCTCTCTCTCTCTCTCTCTCTCTCTCTCGTACCCTTCCTTCCTTCTCTCCCCTTCCCTTTCATCCTCTTGTCTTTTTCTCTCTTTTTCTTTATTTTTATTTTCCTCATTTCTTTCTTTTCTATCTTTCATTTGTTCGTTTTGTTTTATTTTGTCTTTGTCTTGTCTTGTTCTCATTTCCTTCTGTTTTTCTTTGTTTTTTTTCTTGTTCCACTCTTGTTTTTCTTTTCTTTTTTTTTAATTTTCTTGCCATTATTATTTTGTTGAACTCTATCTTCCTTTGTGTTCCTTTGTGCGATGTCACGCCACGCTCCGGTCCAACCTGTCCCCCGCCCAGCACAACCCTACCCCGCCCAACCTCTCCCGTCCTGCCCCGCCCCTCCTGCCCCGCCCCTCCTGCCCCGCTCCTCTTGCCCCAGCCATGATCAAAGCAGCTGTGCGTCAAATGCCAATTAGCGAAACCAAGGAAGAGGACAAGGAGGGAAGGAAGAGGAATAAGAGGAAAGGAAGAAGAGAATAGAGAAACGAGGAGGAGGAGGAGGAGGAGGAGGAGGAGGAGGAGGAGGAGGAGGAGGAGGAGGAGGAGATTGAATATGAAAAAAGAATAAGAAAAAGAGGAAAACAACAAGATGAGGTATAAAAAAAAGAAAGAAGAAAGTGAGGAGGAGGAGGAGGAAGAGGAAGAGGGAGAGAAAAGGAAGGGAATAAAAAAGGAAGGGAATTTGATGATGGTAACAGGTGGGGAAAAGGCACGAAGAGGTGAAGATGAGGAATAGGAGGAAAATATGAGAGGATAGAGAGGAGAGGGAAAGTGATATAAATGGAGAAGAGGAAAGAGAATAAAGAGAATAGGAAAGCATGTAAGGATGGAAGAAAAACTGATAATGGTAGAGAGAGAGAGAGAGAGAGAGAGAGAGAGAGAGAGAGAGAGAGAGAGAGAGAGAGAGAATATTGATTGACTTTTTGATATATTTGTAATTCCTACATTCATTTTGTTTATTTATCTATTCATTTATTCAATATTCTTAGTAATGAAATGAAAGGGTTGCCATTATTCACATTAAGAGTTATTAAATCTGTCTGTCTGTCTGTCTGTCTGTCTGTCTGTCTGTCTGTCTGTCTGTCTGTCTGTCTGTCTGTCTCTCTCTCTCTCTCTCTCTCTCTCTCTCTCTCTCTCTCTCTCTCTCTCTCTTTCTCTCTCGCTGTACTGCATTCATTATCTTGCATGTTTATTCACTCACACTTTCACTGCAGTCCACATTAATCTGTCTTTCCTCTCGCCAGTGTCGCCACCACCACCACCACCACCACCACGACCACCACCGCCGCGGCCTGGCATGCAATCGCGCCCTCCATCACTGTCGCCGCGGTCGTGAGAGAGAGGAAGGTGAGTGCATGCCTCTTCCTTGGCCCGCGTTGTGGTGACCAGGAATGTGGGTCTTGCCTTCGTGGGATTTGTGTTTTCTCTGTGGCGTTAGAAGTGTTTGGTGTGTGTTGCCTTTACTTCGTGTGGCGAGAGTTCTTTATTTACTTTTTATTATGAGTGTTGTGTGAGAGTTGTTTATTCTTTGTCTTTATTATGAGTTGTTGTTGGTTTTGCTGTTTTTTATTATGAGTGCTGTTGTTTTTGTTGTTTTTTTGTTTTTGGGAAGCGGAGATTTGTTGTTTTCATCATGTGGAGACAACTATCGCTCTCTCTCTCTCTCTCTCTCTCTCTCTCTCTCTCTCTCTCTCTCTCTCTCTCTCTGTGTGTGTGTGTGTGTGTGTGTGTGTGTGTGTGTGTGTGTGTGTGTGTTATTATGAAGCATTAAACTAGTTAGGTAAATTAAGGGGAGAGATAATGGTATGATTTCTTAATTAATGAGTCGCTAAGTACAAAACCGATGGATATGTTACACTCCTCCTTCACACGAATATCACAATAAAAATCTTCGGAAATTGAACAAATGAAAGTGATTAATGCTTTATTTGGCTTCAGGATTTAAGGAAGTGAGTTTCCTTTTATCTATTTTCAGCCTTCCTTAATCTTAACTAGAAGTAATTATTGTGCTCGACGGAAACATCACAATTCAGGTCTTCAGAAATGAGTATCAGTTAATCTATTTAGTTTTAAGAGTTG
>NC_059302.1:26189918-26194918 GCF_017591435.1 Portunus trituberculatus | reverse complement strand
ATAAAGTTTGTATAAGTTGATTTCTTTTCTGGTTATGATGAATTTTATTCCAAATTTTCTTGATCTTGTCTTTTCAATTTTTATTGTGTACTTTGCATTTTGTCGTCATTCCGTTTTCATTTTCATGTATTGTCTGTAAGTATATAAAATCCAGCCAAATTGTGTAGCAAACTGACTGAAGTCTTCAAACTGAATATCTAAATGTCTTGTTTCTGGTGTTGTTTTTAGTTGGTGTATACAGTATGTTGGTAATTTGATTTTGGAATTGCAGTGACCGTAGGCAGTAATGGGTTAACAACTTTTATCCAATTCAGTGTTGCGTTTTCTAGTTGCTCTGTGTTGTTTCCATCTAAGTTAGTGACATTGATGATTTGTGAATCAAGTTTGTGTTTGAATAATTCCCAATCCGCATTTTGTGTTTTGTATACTTTTTGTTTCTCAGTTTTGAATGGCTCTGTTGAACGTCTAAATATTATTGAAAGGTGGTCAGATGTTATCTCTCCTGCGTGTCTACCATTAAAGTCCCCCAGAATGCAAGTGGGAATGTTATTATTTAATAGTGTGAGCATGCCTGGATAGGGTAGAAAAGGTCGCCTGGGTGGTGGGTAGGTAGGGCTATTATTATCAGTCCTAGACTTGTCTCCGTCTCAACTGCCAGAAGTCAGTGTCAAAGTCATCGTATGCTTTACGAGTATGTCTGATGTTATATTTGACCACAATAGCAAAGCATCGGATAATTGTTCGCTATAATTGGTTTTATAAGTGTAGTATCGTGGGATTTTTAATTCTTCATTTGGTTTTAAGTTACGTCTGTTCATTTGCATGATATCGGGGTTATTAGTATTATGCAGTTAGTTATTAGTGACTTCTTACTGGCTTTCCAGATGAGGACGTTGTGTTGGATTATTTTGATTTCGTGATTAAACATAGACTTTCTCAGCCAGGCACGGTCTCAGTTCTCCACAGGGGAGCGTTCCTGGTGGAGCCCAGATCTTATCTTACAGCATTCAACTGCCTCAACTGAGAGTCAGCAGTTTGATGGATTTATTTCTCGTTTGTGTTTTTCTGAGTAGTTGTTCTTCGGAGAGTCTATTATCTGTGTATCTGTATTTAATTTTGTTGTTTTGTATGGCTTTGACTATCTCTTCTGTAGTACAAATCCTTGGCCAACCCTTTTCTTTTGTTGTGTGTAGTCTGATGGAAGGCAAGTAGAATGTGACTTCTTAGCTTTTATTGATTCCGAGCTGGTCTTTCTACTGAGGCTGAGAGTAATCGTTCGTGATTTTGATTCTGCACTCCCTGCTTCAGTATTGTGTAGATTCTGTGTGGGTTTGCTTTGTTCTGTGTGAATGTTCTCAGTGGTTTTATCAGTCATCAGGTATTATTATTATTAATGAAAGGCTATTTGCTTTTAGCCCTCTGTTGAGTTCATATGAGTAGGTACCTGGGTTGTCTTGACTTTTAACCTGAGCAGTTTCAGCACATATATTTATTTCAAGTAGTTCTTGCTTAGTGAAAGAAGGCATTTTATGGTAGGGAATGTTGGCGGGAAGATTAACCTGACTGATGGTGGAGTAAGTCATCTTTTGTGTTTCGTTTTTTTAATTTCTTTTAAACTTATAGTATTTGTTCTCGTATATCACACTTCATGGCCATTGTGCTGAGATATTCTCCACAATTTAGGCATTTCTTGTGAGATTCTTGACATTGATGCCAAAAAGTATCCCCTTTAGCCCATAAATTCCCGTGAAAAGCCCACATGGTATAAATAAAAAAAAAGCACAAAGTGAATTTATTTATCTTATTTTATTTTTCATTTACATTTTTTTTGCATTAATTTGTGAAGTAGTGTACAGCATCTCATACAACATTTGATAGGTACTTTTGTAGGTTTGTGATTTGATCTCATGTCCAGGAATGCTAATTCTGAAATCCTTCAGTCCAGATTCCACGCACTTTTTAGTCAAAACTGTTTGAATGAACGTTAGTTTTAGTGATGGTAATTTAGGAAATTTGTACACTGCAACCATGTCATCTTCACTTATCCATGCGTTATACTTTAATAGTTGTGCCCCAATATCCAATAGATGCTTTTCATAAATGATGTCATCCACCCCATCGGTAATGACACTTTCAATTCAGGTGACATGAAAACATTGACCCCGTGAGCCTCAAGTTTGTTTTAGGTGCTTACTTGAAAGATATTATCAGCATGTTCTTCAGTGATTTTAGGGACTGGAAAACCACCATGTACAGTAAAAATCCTCTTACAGAGGATTTCCGTCAGTTTTCACTTGCGATCTTTAGTGTTTATTTTGCATTATATTTTAATTGTAGACATGGTGTAGCATAGTGCCTGCAGCAGCTGGAATAAAGCCTGCTTCCAGTGTGTTGCCCCTTGCGTGTTTTAGTGGTCAACTTTCACCTGCCCTATGGGTCAAACTCCAGCCTTTCTCTAACCAACCCAGTGGGTCCTCCTCATGGGTTGTCCCCGTGCGGGATGTTCCGTCCTGTTCTGTCTCGGCGACGCCGCAGCCACGCGCAGACCTGGATACAGAAGTCCCGCAGCAAGACAGCGGCAGTCAGGCCCCAGAGCAGCCAGTCCAAGGGCTGTGTGTCCTCGCCGGACAGCAAAGATCCCGCCACCAACGCCAGACTGGTCGCGCCGCCAGCAGTCCACAACGCGCGTGCCGCGCCTTCCGCCCTCCAAAAAGCTTGCAAGGAGGCCCGCGCTGACCAAAAGGCACGCCACGCACGGCCAGCTGTCCACATGGCTCGCGCCACGCCGCCCACTGTCCAGTAGCTACACACTGTGCTGCGCCCCAACCAAAGGGCACGCACAGCGCGGCGCACCGTCCATATCGCACGGACTGCGCGGCGGCCTGTCAACAGAGCACTCATCGTGCCGCCCATCCTCCATGAGGCACCAGCCCCAGTCCATAGTGCGTGCACCGCACTGCCAGCCGCCACGAGAGCATCCACAGTGCTGCCCGTCATCCAGAGGCCATGCAGGCCACTGCCAGCCGTCCAGAGTGCGTGCGATGCGCCGCTCCTTTTCCTGAGGGCTTGCACCGCCTTGCCCGCCCTCCAAACGTTATGCACTGCCCTGTTGGTCATCCACAGTGCACGCAGCGTGCTGCGCGCCTGCCATTCCTCCTTCCTTACGTCGCACTGTGTACGAGGCGTCTCCTCCTTCTCCTTCTGGGTGTCCTGCTTCTCCTTCTCATCGGCCACCTTGAGGTCGTATTCCCGAAGCAGCTCGGGGAACACTGCGCCAGAATCTGGGAAACGCAAAGGCCGAGGTGATGGAAACTCCCGAATCTTATCCACCATGCCGGTGTCGCAGGCCACATGCTGAGCCTCGGCGGGGCCGTCACCATCTACAGACGGCCACTCGGCCGCGAGCTGAGTCGCGGTGGGGCCATCTGTAGCGTGGGACGGCCGCCTTGCCGCGTGCTGAGCCCCTGCGGGGCCGTCACCAGCTCCAGACGGCCACTCTGCCACGAGCTGAGTCGCAGCGGGGCCATCTGTAGCGTGGGACGGCCGCCTGGCCACGAGCTCAGCAGCGGCGGGGCCGTCTCCTGCATGCTGCTTGCCGGGGAGCTGGCCCTCTCCGGCTTCAAGGCGCCGCTGCAAAGCACCGCCTCGCAGTGCCGCCGCCTCGTCCTCGCCTCTGCCGAAACAGGTGACGGCGAGCCATCGCCACCACCAGCCCGTGGAGTAGCGCATGGCCAGGAGCAGCTCGTCCTGGTGGTGCTGCTGCTCCATTACCCGGCGGAAGTTAAAGACGCCTTTGTGCTTGACGTCATCTCCGCGCAGGCAGTACAGCTGCAGCGCGAGGTTCTTGTAGCGCAGCAGCTTGGCCATGTCCACGGGCACCGCCGCGGCCTGCTCGTTCTGCCATAACCACCCGGTCCCCTCTCCCGGCACCCGCCTCCATCCTGCCTTGTACAGAGGGACGGAGGCCAGCTTGCGGCGGTAGGGGAACACCAGCGCGCCACGGTCCTTGGCCACCACGCGGACGCGGTGTGGCCGCTTGCTGCCGTAGGGGATGGTCACCTGGATGCGCAGAGTAATCATCGTCTTTTGGCCAGTCATGGCTGCTGTTACTTTAGAAGGGAACGGTAGGAGGTACACGACAGTAATATTCAGGATGAAGTGACCTGCTTCTCCCACACACCCCACCCCGTCACAGAGAGCTTGGAGTTAGCGTGCAAGCTTCTCCACACTTACACCAATCACAGCTCAGCGATAGGACACACACAGCCAATCACCAATCAGTATCAGGTTCAACGTGTGCACCTACACCAAAAGGTTGCTCTAACTCGTAATATAGAAAAAACGAAAAAAAAAAAAAAGCGATTTGTTTTTCTTCCTTCTTTGTTTGATTGGTATATGTGACTTTTGAAATAGTTCTGATTACATATCATGATAGAGCTGATGATATTAATGTGAGACATGTATTAACTAGATGTCACAAAACAAGATTAAAATTGCATTCAACAATTATGCATTTCTTTACTTCGGACATTGGCCATTCGTGATAGAAGGCATTCAGCCTTCTAAACCACAGACAATTAAGGTTAGTCAGTGTCACTACCTCACAGGTACTAAGCGTAGCCCTTGCACAGTGACACATACTCATCTCACTCACCACCGGACTGTCTGTGTTCAGTCTCTGCTGCTGCTGCTGCTGCTGCTGTTGTGGGGTTTACATAAGAACATAAGAAAATAAGGGAAGCTGCAAGAAGCCACAGCGCCTAAGCGAGGCAGTCTCGATGTCAAATAAGAGATCACTTGATTGAATCAGCCACCTCTGCCTGCACCCCGTCGGGCATTCCAGGCAAAGTTCCCAACTACTTAAAAAAAACTTCAAATTTTAAGAATTTCTACATAAATCTCTCTTTTCCACTTTTGTATAGTTTACAGTTAGGTTATCCCTGAGTGTATTGCCTCGCCGCGCCGCCAGGACGCCCGGCAGCCGGAGACGCCTGTGCCAT
>NC_059302.1:26179918-26182418 GCF_017591435.1 Portunus trituberculatus | reverse complement strand
AGAAAAACGAGGCAGAGGTTGCTTGATGTACAATAATTGGTGGAGACTCACGCGGCCAACCTAACATTCTCTCGAGGCTCCACCAGCATCCAAACTTCAGAATAAAACCTAGACATGGAAAACTTTTTATTTTAGAGGAGTGTATGCCCTAAGGCCCTTCCCTCCTCCTCCTCCTCCTCCTCCTCCTCCTCCTCCTGGCGAAGCATAAGCCTGAAAAAAGGAAGATATTCACTCACCCATTAGGGAAAAAAAAGGGAGGAAGGAGAGGAGTAGCCAGTGGGGGGGTGGTTGTGGATGGGGGCATGTTGGAGCGGGCGGGCGGGCGGGGCGAGGCGAGGCGAGGCTAGGCGGGGTGAAGCAAGGCGGGGCGGGGCGTGGCTTGTGTTTTGTGCCTTTGTAATGAAGTGATTTCCAGGTGAGGCCGTGGAAGTGTTTGCTGCCTGGCTGGGAGGAGGGTGTTGTGGTATATTGGTGTTGTGGTGTTGTGGTGTTGTGGTGTGGTGCTGTGGTGTTGTGGTGTTGTGGTGTTGTGGTGCTGGGAGGAGGTGTTGTGGTGCTGTGGTGTTGTGGTGCTATGGTGCTGTGGTGTTGTGGTGTTGTGGTGCTGGGAGGGTGTTGTGGTGCTGTGGTGCTGTGGTGTTGTGGTGTTGTGGTGGTGTTGTGCTGGGAGGAGGGTGTTGTGGTGCTGTGGTGCTATGGTGTTGTGGTGTTGTGGTGTTGTGGTGCTGTGGTGCTGTGGTGTTGTGGTGTTGTGGTGCTGTGGTGCTGTGGTGTTGTGGTGCTGTGGTGTTGTGGTGTTGTGGTGTTGTGGTGTTGTGGTATTGTGGTGTTGTGGTGTTGTGGTGTTGTGGTGCTGTGGTGCTATGGTGTTGTGGTGTTGTGGTGTTGTGGTGCTGTGGTGTTGTGGTGTTGTGGTGTTGTGGCATTTTGGTGTTGTGGTGTTGTGGTGTTGTGGTGCTGTGGTGTTGTGGTGGTGTGGTGCTGTGGTGCTGGGAGGAGGGTGTTGTGGTGCTGTGGTGCTATGGTGTTGTGGTGCTGTGGTGCTGTGGTGTTGTGGTGTTGTGGTGCTATGGTGTTGTGGTGTTGTGGTGTTGTGGTGCTGTGGTGTTGTAGTGTTGTGGCGTTGTGGTGCTGTGGTGCTGTGGTGTTGTGGTGTGTGGTGCTGTGGTGTTGTGGTGTTGTGGTGTTGTGGTGCTGTGGTGTTGTAGTGTTGTGGCGTTGTGGTGCTGTGGTGCTATGGTGTTGTGGTGTTGTGGTATTTTGGTGTTGTGTTGTTGTGGTGTTGTGGTGCTATGGTGTTGTGGTGTTGTGGTGCTATGGTGTTGTGGTGTTGTGGTGCTATGGTGTTGTGGTGTTGTGGTGCTATGGTGTTGTGGTGCTGTGGTGTTGTGGTGCTGTGGTGTGGTGTTGTGGTGTGTGGTGCTGTGGTGTTGTGTTGTGTTGTGGTGCTGTGGTGCTGTGGTGTTGTGGTGTTGTGGTGTTGTGGTGTTGTGGTGTTGTGGTGCTGTGGTGTGGTGTTGTGGTGCTATGGTGTTGTGGTGTTGTGGTGTTGTGGTGCTGTGGTGTTGTGGTGTTGTGGTGTTGTGGTGTGGTGGTGTGGTGCTGAGGAGGTGTTGTGGTGCTGTGGTGCTGTGGTGCTGTGGTGCTGTGGTGTTGTGGTGTTATGGTGTTGTGGTGTTGTGGTGTTGTGGTGTTGTGGTGTACCTGTGTTGTTATTACCTGTATTATAGCGTTGGGTTATTTATCTCAGGTGTTTTTTTTTTTATACATAACTACTTGTCTTTCCTTTTTTTCGTGCAGCGTTGAGGTTTAGTTGTTGTTTTCCTTGTGTTTGTTTGTATACTGGTGGTGGTGGTGGTGGTGGTGGTGGTGGTAACATATCTCTTCTCTTTTCTTTTCTTTTTATTTTTCTCTCTCTTTCTCTCAAGGTTTTTTTGGTTCTAGTTGTTGTGGAATGGTAGGCCGCAGCAGGGGAAGTGATGAATGGTTAAGGAAAGAGTGTCTGTCTGTCTCTCTGTCGTATTGTGTGTGTGTGTGTGTGTGTGTGTGTGTGTGTGTGTGTGTGTGTGTGTGATGTGCTTTGGCAAATTTTACTGTAATGCAATGGTAGTGTGTAGTAGTCATGCTAATAATACGTTGGTGGTAATACTCGTACATAAAAAGATACATAAAGTAATTCATAAACAGCTTGAATAATTACTGTACTGTACTGCTGTCAATATTTATGCTATTAGTGCTACTATCACAAGAAGAAGAAGAAGAAGAAGAAAAGAAGAAGAAGAAGAAGAAGAAGAAGAAGAAGAAGAAGAAGAAGAAGAAGAACTACTACTACTACTACTACTACTACTACTACTACTACTACTACTACTACTACTACTACTACTACTACTACTTCTACGACTACTACTACTACCACCATCACCACTATCATCACCACAATCATTATCGTCATTACAATCCTTATGAAAGCCTAAAATCTTCAAATACACGGATTAAAGTA
>NC_059302.1:26172418-26174918 GCF_017591435.1 Portunus trituberculatus | reverse complement strand
GTATTATTTGATTTTTTCGCTCAGTATTTTAGTTTTATTCTATTTCCCAAGTTTCGTAAAGGATAGTTCGTCATTTTTCATCCTTCATTCTATTTATTTTCTCTTCATATTTTTTTTCCTAATTGACGTGTATTATTTTACTTTTTCGTTCAGTATTTTAGTTTTATTTTATTTCCCAAGTTTCGTAAAAGTAGTGGTAGCAGTAGTAGTAGTAGTAGTAGTAGTAGTAGTAGTAGTAGTAGTAGTAGTAGTAGGACATGTAATACTTTTCTTGTTTTCATATCCTATTTTGATTTCATTCTTCCATCTTGCTATTCATTATTATCCTTACTTTATGTGGTCGTGTTCTTTTCCTCTTTTCCTCGTATTTTCTGATGTGAACTTCCTCTCTTCATTATCAATCGTAGGTCCCTCTTTTCCTATCTCGCTTTGAATCTTTGCTCCCTTTGTCTATCATTATCAAAGGCACATCTTCATTATATCTCGCGTTTTATATCTGCTCTTCCTCTCTTCTGTATTATTAGTAATTTTTTTCCTGTTCTTTTATTATTCTTTTTTATCCAATCTACTCTCTTTATTATTATTATTATTATTATTATTATTATTATTATCATTATTATCATTACTACTACTACTACTACTACTACTACTACTACTACTACTACTACTACTACTACTACTACTACTACTACTACTACCCTTGAGCCCATAAATTCCCGTGAAAGCCCACATGGTATCAATATAAAAAAGTGCGTCTTTGCTCTCGGTTTAAGAAGAAGAAGAAGAAGAAGAAGAAAAAGAAGAAGTTTTTAAGGGTGACAAGAGATCGTTCATAAAGTTCTCATGATACTCTCTCCCATTATTGATCAAAGCTCCCTACTGAACTGTCACTGAAACCACGAAAACACCCTTGAAAATCTTGATGACTTACACAACGGATTCAAAATTGACTTGGACACGTTTGAGAATATACAGATCGTTATAGTGAAGTCGCTGGTGCTTCTGATTGTGCCGCCCTCAGAGTCAGCCGGTGAAGGTTAGGTAGCTCTTCTATAGTGAGTCTCATCAGCGCGCGAGTGTGCATGGAGTGGCGGGTGTTTTGCTGCACTCCATCCATTTCTGACGCACAATTGGATTCTAAGTTTACGAGGGCAGCTTAGGGTTCAATTGTTGCAAGATGTAAATAGGTAAAGGTGGATGGGACGAGCCTACGCCACTGCTGTATGCATCAACAATAACAACAACAACAACGACAACAAAACATACTACTACTACTACTGCTACTGCTGCTACTGCTACTGCTACTGCTACTGCTACTGCTGCTGCTACTACTACTACTACTACTACTACTACTACTACTACTACTACTACTACTACTTCTTCTTCTTCTTCTTCTTCTTCTTCTTCTTCTGC
Organism: Portunus trituberculatus; assembly: GCF_017591435.1. Classification (NCBI taxonomy): domain Eukaryota; kingdom Metazoa; phylum Arthropoda; class Malacostraca; order Decapoda; family Portunidae; genus Portunus; species Portunus trituberculatus. The sequence continues at coordinate 26,173,505 of NC_059302.1, read as the reverse complement.
TACTACTACTACTCCCACTACTACTCCTACTCCTCCTCCTCCTCCTACTACTACTACTAATACTGTTACTAGTGTTGCTACTGCTGATGCTCCTTAGTAATAGTAATAGCAGTAGTAGACTAGCTCGTTGATGTTGTTGTGGTGGTGGTGGTGGTAGTGGTGATGGTGGCGGTGGTGGTGGTCATCGGTGTTGTTGTTTTTAGCGCCTCATCATGAAGCTGACCAATATGCTTATAGAGTGCGAGTGGAAGATCATGAGTGTTGATCCCTGGATTGTTGGTCTGTGGCGGCCGTGGGCGTGTGGCGGCTTTGGCAGAGGCAGTATTTCCAGGCCACACGAGAGCCGGTGACGTCATTCTGCTTGTGTAGGCTGCTGCGTTGCCATTGGTCCTCCCCTGCTGTAGCGCCGCCCACCTACCTTCCATCCCGCAGCAGCAAAGACAGGTCACTGAGGCAGAGATGAGAGCGACAGACTCACCAACGCCTACATGTCATTTTAAAAACACTCCCTGGAGCTGAAAAATTAGATCAGGTGATGGTAATTAATGCGAGCTGGAGACCCGTGTTGTATTTGGCGGCAATGCATCACAGTGGCAGACCATTGAAGCACCTGATGGCTGTGGTGGTGGTGGTGGTGGTGGTGGCGGGCCTTCAGTGCAGTGTGTGCAGGGACAACACGCAGCTTTGTGCCTGATTCACGGCTCAGGAGGGTCAAGATTGAGGTCGTGGCTTGAGTCGTATTTCAATTGGTTAAACCCTGATGGCGAGGGACGGATGTCTGTCACCGCCACCGCCACCGCCACCGCCACCACCACCGCCACCCGCGTGCTGTTTGTCCTTCCTGCTTGTCCATTCATTTGTGTGTCTGTCTGACTGATTATCTGTGTGTTTGTCTGCCTGTCTACCTATCTGTCTTCTTATTTATCTGTTTATCTGTCTGAGTATTTTTGTATTTGTGTGTCTATTTGTCTATCTCTGTCTGTCTGTCTGTCTGTCTGTCTGTCTGTCTAATTATCTCTCTGTCTCTCTCTATCTGTCTGTCTGTCTGTCTGTCTCTCTATCTGTCTATCTATTAACACATCTATCC
>NC_059302.1:26162418-26167418 GCF_017591435.1 Portunus trituberculatus | reverse complement strand
CTCCTCCTCCTCCTCCTCCTCCTCAGGTAGCGGAGTTCACCTGTTTAGCTTCCACCAGCACGTCAAACAGGCACGTAATTCCCTCACTCACTCCAGCTCGCTAATATTTCTTCTTTCATCTTCCTTCCTCTATGCCCTTTCTTTTTTTTCCTTTCCTCTTCTTTTTTTTCTTATTTTCTTTTTTTTACTCGATTTTTGTTTTAGTTTCGTATTTTTTTCTTCGTTTTTTCTTGTTTTGGTGTTGTGGTGTTTTTTTGTCGTTATTGTTTGTCTTGTTCTTGTTCTTGTTCTTTTTCTTGTTCTTGTTCTTCCTCTTGCTTTTCCTGTTTTTTTTTGCCGTCGTTGTTTTCTTTGTCTTCTTTTTTGTTCTTGTTCATGTTCTTGTTCTTCTTGTTCTCGTTCTTATTCTTGTTTTTGTTCTTCTTCTGTACCTGTTCTTCTTGTTCTTCTTTTTCACCTTTTTGCTCTTGTTTTTCTTTTTGATCTTCTTGTCCTTGTTCTTTTTTTTCCTCCTCCTCCTCCTCCTCCTCCTCCTCCTCCTCCTCTTCGTCCTCCTCCTCCATTTTCACTCATGCATCCCCCTAACACACTCCTCTCATTCCATTCCTTCCACATGTTCATCCCACTTCCCATCTCATTCTCTTCGTGCCCACTCCACCATCACCACCACCACCACCGCCACCTTCGTCCAGAGTATTTTTCTTCCAGTGACACTTTGTACGGAGTTTATTTTTTCCCACCTGGTCTCGCGGCGTCAGGAGGAGACTAAAGCGAGGGTTGATGTCTCCCTCCGCTGCCCAGGTCCCGTTGTGGCCCCGTCTTGTGTCCTTCTGGCGCTCTTCTGTGTTACTGTGAGGTTTGCGCAGTGTCATCGTGTGTGTGTGTGTGTGTGTGTGTGTGTGTGTGTGTGTGTGTGTGTGTGTGTGTGTGTGTGTGTGTGTGTGTGTGTGTGTGTGGGAGTGTCTTTTTTTGTGCATGATGATATGTAACAAGATAAGATGATCAACAACAACAACAACAACAACAACAACAACAACAACAACAACAACAACACTACTACTACTACTACTACTACTACTACTACTACTACTACTACTACTACCACTACCACTACTACTATTAATAATAATGATAATAACTCGACTGTTTACTAATTAATTATGCAGCCATTAGGCACAACTTACACAAATAACGCTAATACTTAATGCGAACTTAATTACTTCAAATGGGCCAAGGAAAAGAAGCAGAGAGAGAGAGAGAGAGAGAGAGAGAGAGAGAGAGAGAGAGAGAGAGAGAGAGAGAGAGAGAGAGAGAGAGGAAATGGAAGTTATACAAAAAAAATATTAACTTGTAAACTCCAACAAAGCAACCTCATTAAAAAATAATATAAAATGGAATAAATAAAAAGATAAGAGTAAAAACACAATAATAATAATAATAATAATAATAATAATAAAAAAACTGACGGGAATGACAGTAACTTGAAATAGAAGAAAGGAGAGAATAATTTTTCATTCTAGTCTATATTTTGAACGAGCTGTGTTGAAGTGAAGGCGGTTAAGAGCAGCACCGGTCCACACCTTGACAATCCTTTACAATCCTTTTACTTTTCCTTCATCTTTTCCTTTCCTTCCATCCTTTACTTGCACTTCATCCTTTCATTTTACTTTTTCCTTCATCCTTTACTTGTCTTTCATTCTTTACTTTTTTTTTCATCCTCTTCCTTTTCCTTTCCTTCATCCTTTACTTTTCCTTCATTTACTTTTCCTTTATCCTTTACTTGTCCTTCAGCTTATTCTAGGACCTTTCAGCATCGTTCATAGCCGAAGGATGTTTTTATTCATCCTTTGTGTTTCGTTGATTCCTCGTTAAGGATTGGTTTAGGGAGAAAGAGACGGGAAAAAAATCTTATTAACCTCTTCTGCACCATGACGCGTTTTCCTATTCATTCTGGTTACTATTTGGTGATTTTATAAAGCTTCAGAAACTCATGTACGGAATAAAATAGCGAGGACTGTGGCCATTAATTTTTTGACCTCCATAGACCCTTCCTAATGTCAAGAAAATCGTCTATAATCATACACAGACCTCAAGGTAGAGATGCGTTCCAGTACTGAAGTGGTTAATTTTAGTATATTTCAGGATCAAGGGCCAAAAGATGTAGATTCTGTTCATCCTTCGTGTTCCCTTGATGCGTTAGTATAGATTGGTGCAGGGAGGACGAGGTGGAATGATCTAACAGTACATACACTTTAGATATCGATGCAAGTGTTGTATATTTCAACATTATTAAGAGTCAAAGAACTGCTGGTGCTTGTTCGTCCTTTGTGTTCTCTTGATATCTGTGTAGGTTGGACGAGGTTGAATGATCTAACAGTACATACACTTAACTATAAACACCGTAGCTTATTGCAGCATCATTAAGAGCTAAAATATATATAGTGTTTGTTCATCCTTTGTGTTCCCTTGATGCCCTATTTAGGATAAGTGTGAAACCATACGTGCCTTGGGGTCCGAGGGGTCTCCAAGCGCACGGGTTCGAATCCTGTCCACGGTCCGAGTGTAGGTTGGGCTTCCTCACTCAGGGCAACAGTTTCCTAGCGGGTTGGCTTTGAGATAGGAGGTACCCCCAAAAGTATCCCCTTTAGCCCATAAATTCCCATGAAAAGCCCACATGGTATAAAAAAAATATTGTAAAAAGGGCAAGAGAATCCAATATCTCTTGTAATATTTGACCCTATTTGAGCAACTTTAAGGACCAAAAGATCTGCTGGTGCTTGTCTATCCTTTATACTCCCTAATGTCCTGTTTAGTATTGATGTAAGTGGAGGACGAGGGATTTGAGCAATGTTAACCTCTTCAGTAGTGAGACACATTTTTACTACGATTTTTAGTATAAATAGACAGTTTTATTGACATTTGGAAGGTCTATGGAGGTCAGAAAATTAATGGCCGGAATCTTCACCATTTCAATCCCCCAAATAAGTTTCTGAAGCTGTATAAGATCGCCAAATAGTAAGCAGAATAAATATGAAAACACGTCATGGTACTGAAGGGGTTAAGGGCCAAAACACTTGTACTTGTCCATCCTTTGTGTTCCATTGATCAGCTTCTCTCTCTCTCTCTCTCTCTCTCTCTCTCTCTCTCTCTCTCTCTCTCTCTCTCTCTCTCTCTCTCTGTGTGTGTGTGTGTGTGTGTGTGTGTGTGTGTGTGAGGACGAGGCCTGAGTGACACCCGCCGGCAGGAAGTGGTGAAGACGAGGATGTTTAACAAGTACACACATATCTCCCTATGAATTCAATGAAGGAAGTGGTTCTGTGGGGTGTTGAGGGGAGTGTTGGGGAGAGAGAGGGAGAGCCACGCCTGATCTGGAGTGTGCTTAAGTGGCTCTTGTAGGTGGCGGTGTAGGAGGGCTGTAGTGTGTGTGTGTGTGTGTGTGTGTGTGTGTGTGTGTGTGTGTGTGTGTGTGTATGTGTGTGTGTGTGTGGGAAGACAGATTTCCCAGTATTCACGTCCCACATTCATCTCCCGACTTGTTCTTTTTCCGGAAGGTTGAATCAGATATCCTTGTGCCGCCCTTCTTCGTCCCGCTCTCTTGTGCCTCTTACGTGACTTCGCCCGCCTCACCTCACCTCCACTCCAGCCCCGCCCCTCTACGCCCCGCTTTGCCCCGCCCCGCCCCGCCTCGTCCCGCCTTGCCCCGACCCGGTATAACTCAGTCCCTGCCATTCTCCGGGGACCTGATCTTGTCTAGCTCCATCTCTCCTCGCCCCGCCCCGCCCCGCCCCACCCCGGCCCGCCCCTGCTTCGATCCTCAGTTCCCTCTCTTCCTTTAATTTCATCTTTCACTCCCTCCCACTCCCTTGCGACCTGATCTTCCTTGTTCCTTGTCTTCTTTTCTCTCCTTTTTTTCTTTATCTCCTCTTTGGTACTTCTCTCGCCTCACACTTCTCCGTCTTGTCTTTTCTCTCTTTCGTCTCGTCAGTGTTGTCGTGTTAGTATTTCTTCTTATCTTTTCCTGTCTGTCTTTGTTTCTGTGTTCTTCCATCTTTCTGTCTGTCACTCTCTCTGTTCCTCTATTTTTCTGTCTGTCCAGCTGTCTATTCCTTCATCTTTCTGTTTATTTCTATCTCTCTCTCTTTCTCTCTATGTATATATATATATTTTTTTCTTCTCCCTTTATTCTCCTCTCCTTCCATCAACTTCACCTCTCCACCACACATTGCAGTCTCGCCTTCTTCACCTCAGTCATGATACTCCTTCACCTCCGTCACCGCACCTCTCTCTAGTAGTCTCGTGTTCACTTCTCACTATCCTGTCACTTTCAACACCGCCGGCCCTTCAGCCACCATTACTGTACAAACACTGCCACCACTAGACGATAGGATCACTTCTAGTACTTCTGTTACTGACCACAACCACCACCACCACCAAAGCCGCCGCCATCGCCCCCATCGCCATCACCTTTATCACTTCTGTAATCAACGCCACCATCATCGCTATCATCTCTGTAACGACACTTCTACCACCACCATCACCACCACTGTATACCACCATCGCCACTACTACTACGCATACTAAAGACAGCCTCCCTTTATCACACACACACACACACACACACACACACACACACACACACACACACACACACACACACACACACACGCGCGCGCGCGCGTCGGAAAATTTGCATCATCCGTAATTGTATGTTAAAAAACCGGCGTTTCTCCTCCGGGGCGGCGGTACAATGCGGAAGGAAGAGGAGAAGGAGGAGGAGGAGGAGGAGGAGGAGGAGGAGGAGGAGGAAGGGATGCAGGAGAGCACCACCATCACCACCACCACCACTACCACCACCACCCCTCGGCCTCGCTCGATCCCCGCTCAATCACGACAACGTTTTACAAATCAGCGTTTTTCATTCCGCGCCATTCGCAGAGTCCAAATGCTCGGCTGCGTCCGATTGCCCGCGCCCACCCTCGACTTGGGGTGGGCGCGTGAGG
>NC_059302.1:26152418-26154918 GCF_017591435.1 Portunus trituberculatus | reverse complement strand
TTCACTGCTATATACAAACTTTTCAAAACACTGAAAGTAATAAATTTAAGGTAACATCGACGAAAAACACTTAGATTAACTACCTTTCACTGCTGTCTGTCTTTCTATTTTCCTGCTCCTCCTCTTCTATGTTAATTCAATCCTGTCACTGCGATATACAAACTTTTCAAAGCACCAATAGCAATAAATCTAAGGTAACAACGAGAAAAATAAACGCTTATGCTAATTACCTTTCACTGCTGCCTGTCTTTCTATTTTCCTGCGCCTTTCCTCTGTGTTAATTCAGTCCTTTCACTGCCATATAGGACTTCCCAAGGCACCAGAAGCAATAATTCTGAGGTATGATCGTCAAAAGACACTTATACTATCTTTCACTGCTGTCTTTATTTTATTATTTTTTTCTGCGCCTTTTCTCTATGTCAATTCAATCCTTTCACTGCGATATACAAACTTCTCAAAGCACAAGAAGTAATAAATATCAAGTAACATCGACTAGAAAGACATAGAGGAAAGCATTGAATAAAAAAAGAATAGATTAAACACCTTTTCGTCAGTACAACGCTTGCAGATTGGAATGGCAAGAAGAAAACTATCAAAATCGCTAGCAAACAGGGAAAGCCACGTACACTTACAGGGAAAATGGTAATACAAGCTTCGGTCAATGGATGTTCTCGCCTCACAAGACAAACCTGAACTAATTTTGGGACAGACAAGACTTAACAATATTCATGTACTCGGAAAGGTGGACGAGGAGAAAGGAAAAGATTACGTGTGTGTGTGTGTGTGTGTGTGTGTGTGTGTGTGTGTGTGTGTGTGTGTGTGTGTGTGTGTGTGTGTGTGTGCTGTAGAAGACAATGTACCAGCGGCTGAAAATTTAATGTAAAAAATAACGGTAATAAAATTTTTTCGTTTCCTTTCGTTAATTAATTCATTTTCAGAGGACTACTACTACTACTACTACTACTACTACTACTACTACTAGTACTACTACTACTACTACTACTACTACTACTACTACTACTACTACTACTTATTAATAATAATAATGAGGGATATATATATATATATATATATATATATATATATATATATATATATATATATATATATATATATATATATATATATATATATATATATATATATATATATATATATATAGAGAGAGAGAGAGAGAGAGAGAGAGAGAGAGAGAGAGAGAGAGAGAGAGAGAGAGAGAGAGAGCAGAACAATATAAATAGTAACAACCAAAACAACATGAATAAGAAGATCTCGTCTATCCCCGGCCATTACTGCTTGTCAACACTCGCACATCACTCAAACTGCATCGCTCCACTAAATTAAAACCATCAACCGTGTTTTGTTCGGCGAATATTTATAGAACACGGGTATTGAAAGCTGCCTCATTGTGCCTGTGATATCTTCTGGGACATATGAACCCCCAGACTACACCAAAGTACCTCGCCACGATAACAGAACGTAAATGAGTCGCACTGTATGTCGATTGTATTGTAACTCTGGTGTTGTCGAGGGTTTAGAAACAAGAGTGAGGGTAAGTCTTATTGTATCCACTTCCCTTCCTCTTTCTCTTCCTCCCGCTTCTTTTGTTCCTTCTATCTCATCTCATATTTTTTTTCTCTTCTTCTACTTCCTCTTCTTCTCCGGGATATTGATGGAGCGATGTAGAAAGGAGTAAGTGTAATGTAACCAAAGATTGTAGAGGTGTGTGTGTGTGTGTGTGTGTGTGTGTGTGTGTGTGTGTGTGTGTGGGGTGGACGAGTGGGTTGGTGGGGGGATGGATGGGCGGGTTGGTGAGTGACGGGAGGGGGAGTGAGGTGGGAGTCATGTAAGGGAATTTATTTCGATTTCTCTTTATTTTCATTTTCTATTACGATTTTCTTTTTATTTACCTGCTCGCCTTGTTTTTCTCGATGTTGTTGTTCTTTCTTCATAAGAGGATACCTAAGTTGAAGTGTTGAATATTATAAAGGCATAGTAACATTGGTACTAATAAATACTCAATCATTAATTAATTATCATTCTAACTTGACAATTTAAATCCCTCGAGGCGAAGCGTTTCTTTTTAGACGCGTTGTAATAAACAGTTATTCAATTAATCCAGGGTTTCTCAACCTTCTTTCTCGTTAAAAACTCCGTGAGTTATAAAGCCATCTACAGGAATCCTCAGTAATCTGTCACTATACAGAATGACAATCTAGTGACTGACACTAACTCAAACTGCACTGGTGCTGCAAAGGATATTATTGGTTCAGTCATCTAAGTACACCTGGAAATCTTCTAGTGAATCCCGTGGGACTCACGAACACCAGATTGAGAATCTATGAATTAAATAGTTTCAAAATGAAATAGACTAATACTTAAAAGCTAATCCCAAACAATCTCTCTTCTTATCCCAATAATTGAATATAAAACTTTAACCTTTGTATTGACTAAAATGACTAATCTGATTTATTTTGCAGATAATGATTTTGTTATTAAT
>NC_059302.1:26139918-26147418 GCF_017591435.1 Portunus trituberculatus | reverse complement strand
TCTCTCTCTCTTTCCATCCCTGTCTTTATGATATCCTCCCTTATAGAGAGAGAAGAGAGAGAGAGAGAGAGAGAGAGAGAGAGAGAGAGAGAGAGAGAGAGAGAGAGAGAGAGAGAGAGAGACGCACACAGGCATATAGAAAGAAGGAAGGTCATCATAAAAGGAAATTGAGACAGGAAATAGCGAAGGAAGGAAGGAAGGATAGGAGTAAGAAGAAAAGAAAGAAAAAAGGGAAGAAAAACAGATAAAGAATAGATAAAGAAATAAAGAAAGAAAGAAGGAAAGAAAGAAAGAAAGAAAGGAAGAGAGAAAAGAACAAAGAGACAAAGGAAAGAAGGAAGGTGAAGAATGAAAGAAAGAAAGAAAGAATAGAAGAAGGAAGGAACAGAGAAAGAAAGAAAGGAAGAAAGAAAGAAAGAAAGAAACGAAGGAAGGAATGAATGAAAGGAGTGAAATGAAAATAAAATAATAAAAAAAAAAAGAAAAAAAGTAAAATGGAAATAAGAAATGAAAAAAAAAACAAGAAAAAAATAATGGGTACACAGGAAAGGGAAACTGGAGGGGGATGGACTGGGAGGGGTCAGGAGAGGGAAGGGGTGGTGTATCAAAGGGGAAGACAACGGGAGGAGGGGTGTTGGAGGGGAGAACATGTAGTGGGGGTGTACCAAAGGGGAAGGAGGGATGGGGTGTTGGAGGGAGAACAGGTAGTGGGGGTGTATCAAAGGGAAGACACAAAGGGGGGTGATGTTGGAAGGAGGACAGGAGAGGGGATATATATTTTTATTTTTTATACCATGTGGGCTTTCTCTCTCTCTCTCTCTCTCTCTCTCTCTCTCTCTCTCTCTCTCTCTCTCTCACCATTTCTTTTAAGTTTCTTTTATTTATTTGTTATCATTTTGTTCCTGTTTATTTTTCTTATCTTTTTTTTCTTCTCTCTTTCACTCTCCCTTTATTTTCCATTTCTTTCTTTTATTTTTCATTTATTTTTTTGTTTTTCTCTTACTTTATCTTTTTTTCTCGCTCTTCTTCTCTTCTACACTTTCCTTCCTTCATTTCTCCTTCATTTCTTTCTTTCATCTTTTGTTTTTCGTGTTTTTTTTTTCGTTTTCTTTTCTTGTTATTTTCATTTTCTCGTTTTTCTTCCTTTCTTCTCTCTCTTTCTTCCATTTCCTTTTCATTTCTTTTTCTTTTCATTTTTCTTTCTTTTTAGTTGCTTCTCCCAATTTTTATCTCGTTTTCCTTCTCTTTTCCTCTCTCCTCTATTTATTTCCCTTTTTTTTTACTTGATTTTCTTTATTTTTAGCCTTTTTCTTTCGTTTATCACTCTTATCTTCATTTTTTCCTTTCCCCTTTTTTTCCTTTTCATCTTTTCATTCGTCTTTCCTAAGCCTTTCCATCTTTCCTAGGTGTTTTATTCACTTTTTTATCTTATTCTGCCTTACTGTCCTTCTCTTCCCTTTCTCTTCTCCTCCTTTCTTGTATTCCTCTTTCATATCTTTCCTTTTCATAATTTTTCCTTCCTCTGCTGAATTTTCCTCGTTATTTCTGTTTTTTTTTTTAATTCTCTCTTATATTTCCTTCCTTTTCTTTTCTACTTTTTCCTTCTCTTATCTTCTCTTCTATCTCCTTCCACTTCTATCCACTTCCTTGTCTCTCCAACCTTCTTCTTTCTTTCCTCTCTCTTCTCTTATTCCCTCACCTTCCCCTCCCTTCATAAAGTCTCCTTCCTCCTTCTTTCCCCTTCCCTCTTCTTCCCCTCATCAACTTTTTACTTCCTCTTCTATTTTTATCATAGTTTTTCCCCTCATCAGTCCATCATTATCTTCCTAAACTTTATTCTTTATTTTTTTTTATCTGTTTTTTTGGTGTTTGTGTGTCATCATTGCCTTCATCCTTTGTCATCGTTATCATTATCACTATTATTATCTTTCTTTTTTTCTTTTTTTTTTCTTCTTGTTCTTTCTTCTTCTTCTTCTTCTTCTTCTTCTTCTTTATCATCATCTTGTTTCTTTTTTCTTTTTCTCCTCCTCCTCCTCCTCCTCCTCCTCCTCCTCCTCCTCCTCCTCCTCCTCCTCCTCCTCCTCCTCTTCCTCTCCTTACGCCAACTTAGCTTTGGAAACATTTTACTTACTCATACAGAAGTTTGACGATTTAAATATATTTCAACACCCCACTCTCTCTCTCTCTCTCTCTCTCTCTCTCTCTCTCTCTCTCTTTCTGGTAGTGGTAGTAGTAATGGTGACGGTAGAAAATGTAAGAGAGAGAGAGAGAGAGAGAGAGAGAGAGAGAGAGAGAGAGAGAGAGAGAGAGAGAGAGAGAGAGAGAGAGAAGAACGTTTACATATAAGTTTGGCAATGTTTCTAGAGTTTATTTGTGGCCGGGAATACACTTATCTCGCTTTTACGCCTTTGTACACCCACGCCCCGCTCAACAACTTCTTCTGACGTAAACAAAGATGCGGGACGAGGAGAACGAGGAAGAAGAAGAGGAGGAGGAGGAGGAGGAGGAGGAGAAGAAATACAAAAAGGAACACAAAGAAAAGAACAGACAGCAACAGCTCTACTGGGCCTAACGAGGCTGTCTGTTTGCCTATGCTACCACTACAAATTGTACAAGTTAGGAGCTGAAGGACACCAGGGTTCAAGGAAGGAAAAGAGAGCAGAGGGAGAGAGAAAGTCAAAGAGAAATGCTACTATATAGTCCAGTAACTAGAAAAAAAAATATATAGGCGCAATGTACTTTCTTTGAGGTGTTGATGCGATGGGATTGTTCAACATTTATTTAAAAAAACTTCTATTGTACTACTATGGCCAACATGTGCTGAGAGAGCTCCAAATATTAACAAATCTAGTGAAGAAATAGTGTTTAGCCTCGTCTGACCTGAAGCGCTCACCTGTAATTTTGTAACCCTTATTTCTAGTGGTGTTGGAGCTGTCAATGATGAGATAGTTGTCTATATTTACGTTACCAAAGACCCGAAACATTTTAAACAACTCAATTAAATCCCCTCGCACTCGTTTCTTCAAATTAAACAAGTTGAATTCACTTAAGAAGGAAGAGGAGGAGGAGGAGGAGGAGGAGGAGGAGGAGGAGGAGGAGGAGGAAGATGATGAAAAGAACGACTATTATATTATGTGAAGGTTTAGATGGAGAATGAGAAGAGGAGGAGGATGAAGGAGGAAGAAAAGGAGGAGGAGGACTATGACAACTAGGAAAAGTAGAGGAAAGAGGAGGAGGAAGAAAGTAACAATTGATAGGAGGTGAAAGAGGAGGAAAACGAGAAGGGAGAGGAAAAAAAGAGAAGGAAAGTGAGAAAAAATTATAGGAAATGGAATACGAGGAAGACAAGGAGAAAGACGGAAAAGGGAGTGAATGAGGAAAGTAACAATTAAAAGAAGGTGGAAGAGGAGGAGGACGAGGAGGAAGAGGGGAAACAAGAGGAGGAGGAAAATAACAAGGTGGATGACTAAAGTGAAAAGAGAGAAACAGAAAGGATGAAGGAATAGGAAATAAGAATAGCGAAGATAAAAAAGAGGAGAGGAGAGAAGTGATTAAAGAGAAGTATTAAGAGGAGGAGGAGGAGGAGGAGAAGGAGGAGGAGGAGGAGGAGGAGGAGGAGGAGGAGGAGGAGGAGGAGAAGGAGGAGGAGGAGGAGGAGAAGGAGGAAGAAGAGGAAGAAGAAGAAGAAGAGGAAGATAGGTTCATATTTTCTATCTATTTTTGTGGTGTTTTGATTTTCTGAATTCAAATGTATATATTCTCTCTCTCTCTCTCTCTCTCTCTCTCTCTCTCTCTCTCTCTCTCTCTCTCACACACACACACACACACACACACACACACACACACACACACACACACACACACACACACACACACACACACTCGTCCCTCTCCTTCGATCTCATCTCATTCCCTTCCCTTCTCTCCTTATCTCTCCCAAAGCTCTTCCACTCCATCGTCTCCTCTCTCGCCTTCTCCTTATTACCTCCCCCTTCTCTCCTCTCTCTCTTTCACTCACCCCGCAGCGTTCTCTCCTCATTTCCTTCCTCCCAAGATTCGGTACCGTGAGAAATAAGGGAAAGACGGAGTGGTGGTGGTGATGGTGGTAGTAGTAGTAGTAGTAGTAGTAGTAGTATTGTCTTTTCAGCTTCTCGTTCATGTAAGTTTTTTTTTTTTAAGTTATGACAATTCTTTGTGGGATTTTTTCTTATTTGTATTCATGTGTTTATTTTAGCCGGTTCTGTGTGTGTGTGTGTGTGTGTGTGTGTGTGTGTGTGTGTGTGTGTGTGTGTGTGTGTGTGTGTGTGTGTGTGTGTGTGTGTGTGTGTGTGTGTGTGTGTGTGTGTGTGTGAGCTTAAGGAAAGTAGCGAGGGATTCAGTATGTAGATTTGATTTCCGAAGCTACGTTGTGTGGATAATTACGTTCCTCTACTCATCTTTCATTAGTAGACACACGTACAGACAGACAGACAGACAGACAGACATACAGACAGACAGACAGATAGACAGACCGGTAGACAGGCAGAGGGGAGAAACAGGGAAATAGAAGAATATACAGATGAGCATTTGAAGAAACGAAGAGACAAACACACAAGATTGAACTGACGCATAGACAAAGACACACGCAGATGTCTCCGTGGGTTTTGGAAAATGACAGCGGCAAGAGAGCAAAGCGTTTATGAAGATGATCCTTACACACACACACACACACACACACACACACACACACACACACACACACACACACACACATACGTTCGCGATAAGGCAAACAGCACCACTACCACCACCACCACCACCACCACCACTACCACCAAATTTCCAAACTTTACTAAATCGATTGTGGACTTTTCCCAGACTCTCTCTCTCTCTCTCTCTCTCTCTCTCTCTCTCTCTCTCTCTCTCTCTCTCTCTCTCTCTCTCTCTCTCTAACTCTTAGAAGAGGACGAGGCGGGAAAGTGAAGAAATGAAAACTTGTCTGCATTACCTACGTGTATACTAACAAAACTACAAGTAATCCAAGCAGTACAACCCTTAAAGCTACACACACACACACACACACACACACACACACACACACACACCAGTATTATATCCCAGACTCTTTCAGTATATATCACCCAAGCCTGCCGTTCCATCCGCTACCTAATTAAAATAAGACTATAAGAGAGGTGAGAGACTAGGCAACGTTGCAGAGAGGGAGGGAGGGAGAGAGAGAGAGAGAGAGAGAGAGAGAGAGGATGCTGCACTATATACCGAGCACCGGGGATATAATTTAGCGCGCCATGATATTAAATTTAGAGGCAGTATAACGGAAGGTTAAATCACACGTTATCACCATTGTGTTTAACGTTTTTTTACCCCTTTCTTTCTTTTTTTGGTTGGTTGTGTGTTTATTTATTCATTTATTTTTTGGTGTGTGCTTTTATTTATTTTATTTTTTGAGATGGATGGTGGGTCGAGGGAGGAGAGAGGGGAGAGGAGGGCATGCTGGTGGTGGTGGTGATTGTGGTGGTGGTGGTAATAGTGGTGGTGGTAGGGTGGTATTGAGGAGAGAGAGAGAGAGAGAGAGAGAGAGAGAGAGAGAGAGAGAGAGAGAGAGAGAGAGAGAGAGAGAGAGAGAGAGAGAGAGAGAGAGAGAGAGAGAGAGAGAAAAAGAGCAAGACAAAGTCAGACACAGAGAACAAAAAAAAAAAAAAAAAAAAAAAAGGGCTGCTGCTGCTGCTGCTGATGATGATGATGAAGACGATGATAATGATGACAATAGTGAACTAACTGTCTATGCTAAAAATGACACCAGGATGAATGAATGAAATGAATGAATAATTTTGCTACCCTCTTAACTCTCACCACCACCACCACCACCACCACCACCACATACTTCTCCCGCCTCGTGCATATACTTGTGTTATCTACAGCAATACACCTTTACCTGCGGATTACCTAGCGTGGTGCGTGTGTATTACTTGTGTATCACCGCGCATTAAGTGGTGACGTAGGGCTGGGGTGGGCTCGGGTGGGGCAGCTGTGGTGGGGAGGAGGGCGCTGCGTTCCACTGTGGTTCAGAGTTATGGGCAGGTTGGGGCGGTCTTTTATGTAGCTTTTTGAAGTCCGTTGATAAAATTGAATGTCAGCGATGAGTTGGTGGTGGGACGGGACAGGGAGGGAGGAAGGGGGCAGGGAGTGAGGGAGGAAGGGGACAGGGAGAGGGAGAGGACAGGGAGAGATGGGAGTTTATGTGTGTGTGTGTGTGTAAAGAGAGAGAGAGAGAGAGAGAGAGAGAGAGAGAGAGAGAGAGAGAGAGTAGAAGATATTATTCTTTCACGGAGTCTTAAAGTAAATTAGCTTCCTTTATTAATCAAGGCGAGAATGGATATGAATCAACATTACCCTGGTCTTTCGTTTTGATGATATTCGCTGTGTGGAGTAATTGTTCCTCCTTCTTCGTATATCACCTGCTGCCTTCCCTCCTTAGTTAGTCTTCCCTCCCTCCCTCCTGCTGACATTCATTTACCGACGCGCACAAAGAACATTACTACTGGTGCATTATAAAGTTACCCGTCTGATTGGTGATGCGTGGAGCTCAAGTATTATGTAGGTGATTCTTTTGTAGGTGATGTATGTTTTCTTTGTGCTTTAGTGTATATGTGAAGCGCATGTTGTGTATAAAAAAATGTAGTGGAAGGAAAGTGTTCGTTCGCCTTGTTGCTCCATAGATTAGAATAAGTTAAAAGAATGAATGAGAGAGTAAAAGAAAGTACGTGTGTTTTGATTTTGTGGGTTGGTCATAAATTTCATCGTCACCATCATCATCATCGGCATTATTATCTTCTTCATCATCTTCATCATCATCGTTACTTTCTTCATTATCATCATCATCATCATTATATTATCATGATTATCGGTATTCTCCTCTTCTTCCTCCTTCTTCTCCTCCATTTCTCTCCTCCTCCTCCTCCTCCTCCTCCTCCTCCTCACAATTATCCTCATCAGCATCATTATCTTCATCATCATCATCATCATCATCATCATCATCATCATCATCGTCTTACACGTTAATGAATCACACTTTCTACTTTTAGCTCAATTTTATCGTTTTGCAATAAGTCCAATGAGTTCTAAAGTAAATGATCATGAGGAAGAAAAGAAAACGACTAACTCTCTTGGGAACAATGAAGAAAGTGTGTGAAAAAAGAGCAATTATTTTCACTATCTTTCCTGAACACTCTTGGCTCAGTGTAGAGTATTCTTAAACATTCCAACATTCCAAACCTTGATCTCCACTTGCTTTCACACGCGTTACTTGA
This sequence comes from Portunus trituberculatus, assembly GCF_017591435.1. Lineage (NCBI taxonomy): Eukaryota > Metazoa > Arthropoda > Malacostraca > Decapoda > Portunidae > Portunus > Portunus trituberculatus. Next base: position 26,140,111 of record NC_059302.1, on the reverse strand, counting down.
ACTTAACCCCTTCAATACTGAAACGCATTTTTACCTTGGCTTTTTGAGTATTATTAGACGATTTTATTTGCATTAGGAAGGGTCTATGGAGGTCAAAAGTTTAGTGGCCAGAGTCTTTACTGTTTTAATCCCCAAATAAATTTCTGAAGCTGTATAAAATCGCCAAATAGTAACTAGAGAGAATATGAAAACG
>NC_059302.1:26129918-26134918 GCF_017591435.1 Portunus trituberculatus | reverse complement strand
GAGAGAGAGAGAGAGAGAGAGAGAGAGAGAGAGGGCTATTGGAAAACATTGTAGTAGTGGAAGGAAAAACAGTAATTAAATCTGGGATGTTATTGTTGTTGGTGTTGGTGTTGTTGTTGGCAGTAGTACTGTTGTTATTATTACTTTTTATCATCATTATTATTATCATCGTCATCATTAACATATACTGACGATTCGTTCTTTCATAATTAGAGATTGCTTTTATAACAAGGATGGCTGCTGAGAATGCCATTACGTCATTTCGGGCAGTGTGGATTGGCCGGCGGTGAGTGGGCGGGGCTCAAGTGTAGGTGGCGGGCAATGATTGGTTGGCATCTGCTCCACCACCATCAGTCAATCAGGATAACAGTGTGTGTATTGACTTCCGTAATATTTTCCTTATTCTGTGGCGAATTAGCAGAACTTGTTACTTAACTGCGAAGATGATGTACATTAGTGGAGGAAGATAAGGAGGCGTGGGAAGGAGATAGACAGCTTGAGAAGAGGTTAGGTTACTGGGTTCCCATCCTCGTCCTCATCCTCCCCATCCCCCCCCGTTCCCCGTCGTCAGCCATGCGTCGAGGTAAGACTATTTAACCACTTCAGTACCATGATGTGTTTTCATATTCATTATCTTTCTTGTTTAGTGATTTTACACAGCTTCAGAAACTTATGTAGGGATTGAGATAGTGAAGACTCTGCCCACTAATCTTCTGACAATAATAGACCCTTCGTAATGTAAAGAAAATCGTCTAATTGTACCCGAAACTCAGGTAAAAATACATCCCAGTAATGATTGGGTTGAAGATCATTGTTGTTCGCGTGCTGCCTTAATGATCTTGTCAGCTTCACAGTCAGAGGCTAAAATTAGTCCCTCAGTTCATACACAATTAAAAATCGTGATTATACTTTTGTAATAGGTCGTCTACGTTTCCCATAACCTCCCTCTCTCTCTCTCTCTCTCTCTCTCTCTCTCTCTCTCTCTCTCTCTCTCTCTCTCTCACACAAATAAAATAATAATAATAATAACAATAATCCATGTTAACGAATGTGGGTCCTCTTCCCTCTTCCCTGCATTACATATACTACTATACATTTCAGCGGTGGACAAACGGTGTTTTTTTGCAGATATCTCCTAAACGAATCGTTGGATGAGTATGATATTTCAACACACTACCTTGAACATCCGTTCGTAATTTATGGTTAACATACCACAGTGCTATATGTGTTATGTGAGGAGTTTACTCATGAAAAATAACACAAAGCCGACGAGTCATGTTGACGCATTCGAATGAAAGTGTGGCCCCCCCCACACACCCACCCAAACCATTCCTAACCACTACTACGTCTCCCCGTCTCGGAAGTTCTCGCCCTCTTTATCCCTCCTCTCCTCTCCCTAGCTCCTCGCCTCCCTCACTCCTGTGTCCCTCCCTACTTCTCCCACCACTGTATTTATACATTATAATGTTCTGTAAGTGTGTATGTATAGATATGATTATTAACGAGTATGGTACAATTTCATGAAGGCAAGAAGTGGTTCACGTTGATAATTACTGTACAACAGCACGTTTACGTGTAGTATATAGAAGAGCCATGTTTGCAGTCGTTATGGTCAACCATGTGAACATGATGTGCTGGAATTACCTGTGACCTGGACCTTCTACTGTTAGGAAAAGTTGATACTCTTATTGCGTACTGTCTACCTATTGATCATAAAAAGTGGTCCAGTTTATATATAATATTATTTTGTTGTTAGATACGTTGCTTATTATCCAGCTATACGGCCATTAACAGCGGAATTAGCTATTGCTTTCACGGTCGTTTGACTCACTCTGGTTTTCATGTCCACATATACCAGCAATTGTATTAAATAATATTATTAATGTATGATATGTATGTACATACTGACGTATGTAATTATTATACCTATACGTATGTAATTACAATAGGGAAAATAAATCAAAGGTGGAAGGCTGATGGTGTGAATTGGGGGTGAAGAGGGAAGCAGGGAAGAGGGTCATGCGATACTCGGGTAGAGGAGTGGTCTGGAGGTTCATCAGGGTGGTGGTGGTGGTGGAGGGGTTAGACGAGTACCCCACACTCGTCCGATTCTGTATAACACCTTTGATATGATGACTGGATTAGGCGTAATATCACTCAGTAAACTCCTCACATAACACATATAGCACTGTGGTATGTTAACCATAAATTACGAACGGATGTTGTCTATCGCTGAAATGTATAGTACGGTCTATGTGTACGTTAAATGATAGAGGTAAATGATAAGACCACGATATGTTTTGATTTAATAGACAAGATGAATGGTAAGGCCTAGAGGTGTTTGTAGAAAATTTACCAAGTAGTGTTTTCAAGAGCCTCTCCATAGCACAGTGGCTTCGGAGCTTCGAGATCTAAATGAATCCTGAGCCATCCATCTGGAAGAGCGAACCGGTCACAACTCTCTCTCTCTCTCTCTCTCTCTCTCTCTTTAAGCTGGTAAACACGAGAGATACAATACAAGCACAGAAATGAGTCTTGTTGGAGCCTAGAGAGAGAGAGAGAGAGAGAGAGAGAGAGAGAGAGAGAGAGAGAGAGAGAGAGAGAGAGAGTTGCTGAGTTTAGAGATTTATGAAAAAGTGAGGTCAGACAATATTTAGAGAACACTTGGCGATTTGCAACGCAAATTCATGTAGCTTAACTCCATAAACTAACTTCATTTGACCTAACTTCATCTTATCTAACTTTATCCAAACTAACATAATCAAAACTTCACCTAACCTAACTCAACCTAACCTAACCTAACTTAACCTAACCTAACTTAACCTAACCTAACCTAACTTAACCTGACCTTACCCTACCTTACCTGACCTTACTTTATCTGACCTGACGGAACACCTTAATTAATAGATACGTATACCGTCTCGCGTGTTGGGGAGATGTGGAGAACATTTAGGGTGGACTTTTGACCTTGTGGAATTGTAGAAATTGCTGATGATGACACTGGTGATGAAACGGGAATTTTTATAAGCGACCTCATGGATTTTTTTGGTTTTATTTTAATGATTCCATGTTCCAGTCTTTTAAAAACGCTATCTCCGTGAAAGTTTCCAGAGAGAGAGAGAGAGAGAGAGAGAGAGAGAGAGAGAGAGATCGTTATTTGTCGAAATCTCCAGTTTCTTTCTTTTTTACTTTCATTTTTGCCCACTTCACCTGTTAAGGAAAAAGAAAGGCCGGACTCATTAGAGCCTTCCTTCACTCACCTGGACGAAAGAAAATATAAGACAGAAAAAAAGGAGCGCGCACCTGTCTCGAGGAGCGGCAGAGAGAGAGAGAGAGAGAGAGAGAGAGAGAGAGAGAGAGAGAGAGAGAGAGAGAGACGCCCTTATCACAATTGTAAGGAATCCTGTGTTTTTTCTTTATAATTTTGGCCCGACTTTCTCATCAACGGAACTGACTTTTCTTTTGCCTCGCTTGTTTTCTTTCTCTTGTTCGGCAGTTGAGCCTCCGTCCGGGAAACAGTTTGAAGCGACCTGGTGTTTCTTTTTGCCCCTCTCTCTTCATCTCCTTCCCTTACATTGTGCTTCATTCCACCCTGCTGAGTATTTCCTCCTGCCTCGCCCGTCATTATATTCTGCGCGTGTCTCCCTTCTTTCAAAATAGACTTGTTTCTTTATGATAGATGGTTTTTTTTTTTTACTTTATAGTGAAAACGATAAAATAATTTCACTTCAAGAGAGGAAACTAACTCTTTCATATATTTTTTAATGAAAAGAGCTTAACTTCTTTAATCTTATTGATGAGAATAGTCAAACACTTGAAATTTTTTTTTTTAATGTAAATAGACTTTCTAATTTCAGGAGAATGTAACTTCTTTTTTTCGAGAGTTGAAAAAATCCTCTTTCTAAAACGCCTTACTAAACTTGGTCTAAATTTAGCTCACTGTAACGCCATAGATCTTCAAAACATTTTACCATCAAAGCTGCAGCGAACATAACAACATAGGAAATGAAGGGAAGCTGCAAGAAGTCATCAGGCCCACCCGTGGCAGTCCCTCTATGAAACATACCTCCCTATTTTCACCCACTCTCCCCGTCCATTTGTCTAATCTTCTTCTAAAGCTTCTTATTGACTTAGCGCTAACAACCTGATTGCGGAGTCCGTTCCATTCAGTTTCTCTGGTAAACTGTGGAACTCCCTACCCGCTTCTGTATTTCCATCTTCATATAACCTGGACTCACTTAAGAGGGAGGTTTGCAGACATTTATTTAATTTTTTTTTCGGCTAACTTGCTAAGAGACTGGCATCTAAATGGGCCTTTTTGCTTAACCTCTTCAGTACTAAGACACTTTTTTGCCTGAGTTTTATGTATGATTAGACCATTTTATTGACATTAGGAACGGTCTATGGAGGTAAGAAGATTAATGGCCACAGTCTTCACTATTTTAATCTCCACATGATTTTCTGAAGGTGTGTAAAATCGTCAAATAGTAACCAGAGTGAATATGGAAACGCGTCATGGTACAGAAAGGGCTAATCGTTTTTGTTGCTCTTGGTCTGACTTTTCCTCTTATATAGAAAGCTGTTGTTGGATGGATCGGTGGTGGACACGCTGTGGTGTTGGATACATAGCCTTTGTTGAGGACAGATGAGATGTATGGGTAGTTAACATGTTAATGTGCTTAATGTGACCTGTAATACAGTAATAGTGTTCATCGCGCCGCCACACGCACCCTAATTAAGCCACGACTGTTCCCGCCACTCTTTGTCCATTAGCCCGGTACACTCCGGCCATCAGCTCAATTGACGGTAATTATTAATGCTTATTATTGATATTAATGATAGAGCAAGTATAGCTGTCATGGTTATTGTAGGTAACATTTGCCTCAATACTGAAGATCCACACGTGATAGCGGCAACAGCAATGCGGCAATTATACCTGTCATGATTATGGAAAATATTTGTTTCTATAATACTGAAGATTCAAACTCCATATCATTATT
>NC_059302.1:26114918-26122418 GCF_017591435.1 Portunus trituberculatus | reverse complement strand
TCGAGATGAAATATCAAAAAAATGATTATATACATGAATAAAATGCTAAAAATAAAAGTTAAAAATGATTGTAATAGTGAAATGTTTAAAAATAATGAATTAGGAGTAAATATCGTCTATGTTTATGCTAAAAGCTCCAGTAAAAGACTAATAACTATATGCCACTCAAAACTGACTTAACTAACATCATCTCAGCCTATCCTGTTGTTCCGTCCTTAACGTTCCTAACCTAACCTAACCTGACCTAACCTAACTAACATCATCTCAGCCTATCCTGTTGTTCCGTCCTTAACGTTCTTAACCTAACCTAACCTAACTATCATCATCTCAGCCTATCCTGTTCCGTCCTTAACGTTCCTCCCGCTTCCATCTCTCACTCCAGCCTGCACTGTTTCTCTGTCCTGCCACCCTCACCTGTCCACACCTCTCTCTGCCTCTCCCTACCTGTCTGTCTCACCACCAACACCTCTCTCTTCTCCCTCTCCATCTGTGCATCTCTCAACACCTTTCTCCCTTCCCTCACACGCTCACAACCTCTCATTTCTCCTTTCCCCTTTTCCCTCGTCACCCTCCACCTCTCTACCTTTCTCTACCAAGACATTTAACACTTCTACCAAAGTTCTCTCCACCCTTAGAAATCCACCTATTCTATTTCCTCCTATTTCCTTTCGTCTTGGCCTTCTCCATCTTTGTCTGTCCTGTATCATCACTTCTCACTCTTGTTCTCTCCTCCCTCACACCTTCATCTCCCCTTTCTCTCTATCGACACTGACTCTTTCACCTGCCGCCCCACTGCACCCTGCCTGTAATAAAAGCTCTCATGCAGGTAACAGGCAAATGGGTAACTGTTTAAGCTCACCTGTGACTCCCTAGCAGCCTGATGATACGGCAATGTAATTAACCTCACGATCTCTTAATACCTGTCGAAGGGGGCCAGGTGTGTGTGTGTGTGTGTGTGTGTGTGTGTGTGTGTGTGTGTGTGTGTGTGTGTGTGTGTGTGTGTGTGTGTGTTTGTGTGTGCAAGGGATGTAGATTAGCTGAAGAAAAGCTTTGCAGGAGAGAGAGAGAGAGAGAGAGAGAGAGAGAGAGAGAGAGAGAGAGAGAGAGAGAGAGAGAGAGAGAGAGAGAGAGTAAAGGGCATTGCTGGATTTCTTTACGAGTATATACATTTTAAAAAACGAGACGAGAGGGAAATGAATAATTGTGACGAGAAAGAGAAGAGAAAAATAAAGTGTATGCAGAGAGAGAGAGAGAGAGAGAGAGAGAGAGAGAGAGAGAGAGAGAGAGAGAGCTGGTGCAAATTGACTGATGCTGTTGGATGGACAGACGCATTGGTACACACAGGAAGCGATAGCGTGGAGGTGCGAGGACAACCAGAAAGGAAGGCAGACGGAAGCACCAGACTTATTGACAGGCAGATGGACAGAGCTGACGTTTAGCTAGACGGGAACAGGGACAGAGTTAGCGAGAAATATAAAGTGGGGAGAAGATGGAGATATGCAGAAATAGATAAACTACACAAATAATCTTCCATACTGATAGATAAATAGACGGTAAATGGATGAATAGGAGAGAGCTAGAGGAATTTAAGGCGAAATAGATAGAAATATGTGATAAATAGAACTTATAGATAAATAGGCCGTAGATAGGTAGAAAAGAGTGAAGTTTTTAGAGGAAAGTAAAATAAAATGAAGATTGACACTAAGAAGGGATAGATAAACATAAACACAGATTCATTGAAGGGATAGATAGATAGACAGGAGTAAAGTTATATAGACAGGAAAGGGAAAGTGAAAAATAAGAAAAGTCATTAAGAAGAGACAAACATAAACGTACAGAATCATTGATAGGATGATACACGACAACTAAATTAGAACAAGAATATGGCGTTTTGGGGAAGAAAGAAATAGAATCGAAGGATGAAGTCATACAGGCATGCTAGAGTGAGATATAAGCCAGTCTCACCGCTGGATTATCTGAAAAAAATAATAATGAATGTGAAATGAAAGTATGGAGAGTTATGTGTAGTTAGTCAGTAGAGGTAGATCATTGATAGATAAAATAGAGATATCAGACAGAAACATAAAAAAAAAATAGTTATGGGATGAACAGTGAGGTCTACAGAGAGATATAAATAAATAGACTCATTTGTAGATAGAGAGAATTAATAGAGAGAGGGACATGAACAAAATATGAACATACAAGAAAAAGATAAGAAAATGAGTAGGTAAATGAACAGATAGGCAAACACACACACACACACACACACACACACACACACACACACACACACACACACACACACACACACACACACACACACACATACTAATATATACACTAAATGAAGTAAAAAAATTAAAAAGAACAGGTGGAATGGACAGTACACTAAATGAAATAAGAAAAAAAAAAATTAAATAAAAGCTAGGTAGAATAATCATTAAACCTAACACGCATACTGGCCCACAGAATAGGGACACGTGTTGGCTGCAGCAGATCCACGCACATAAGGAGATTACACGCGAAACAATATAGGTAGGTAGGTAGAGAGAGGCATCCCACCATTGCATCGAGGCACATAATAAAAACCTTCAGCGATTCCTCACTTTAGATAATACTCAGTGAATCCTCTCGTGATGAATTAAGTTAAGGTTAGGTTAGGTTTGGGTTTAAATTCAATTGGCTTAACTTTATGATTCGGATTTATTTGGTTTCGGTTCGGTTTAGTTCGGATAGGTTTGGATTAGGTTAACTTTTTTTTTATTCGAATTGATTGTGTTTGGTTCGGTTCGGTTCAGTTTACTTTGGTTTGTCTGGTTGAGTTAGGTTCGGCATGGTAATGTTAGGCCACATTGGGTTATGCTATGTTAGGTTAGGTAAGGTTAGGTAAGGTAAGGTTAGGTACGGTTAGGTAGGGTTAGGTAAAGGAAGGTTAGGTAGGGTTAGGTAAAGGAAGGTTGGGTGAGATTATCAAATTGTCTTAGATAGTTTTTGGTTGGGTTTGATGTTATTTGGTAAGATTAAGTAAGATTAAGTGATTTTACGCTATGTTTTGCTAGGTTAGGTTAGCTTAGGTTATATTAAGTTAGATAAGGAAGGCTGAATTGTTAGGTTACGTTAGGGAAGGCTGAGTTAAGTTAGGCTAAAGTTGCATTAAATGGTTCAAAATGGTTCAAGTTAAGTTAGGTTTGGTAAATATAGAGAACACATTTTAGGCGAAGAAAAAATATATAGAATGAAACTTTACTAGGAAGAATGTTCGTGGATAAAACTTACATGAAAACTGAACATAAATGACACATACAGACGAAGAGACGGAAGATAGACTAATAAAAAAGCAAAAAAAAAAAAAAAAAAAAGAAAATCACCCTTACTCACCCACTCACTCACACACACACACACACACACACACACACACACACACACACACACACACACACACACACACACACACACACACACACACACACACACACACACACACACACACACACACACACGCTAAACAAACAGACGGGTGGATAGACAGGTAAGAATGGGAAGACGGAGACATAACCAGGCAGAGTAGGTCCGGAAATTGGGTACAGACGGAGAGAGGGACGGATAAATGGACAGAAAGGACGGCAGACGGTGGGCCCTCCATGTTGACTTATTAATGGTAAGAAGTGAAATCCAGGAACAAAGCTGCGTCAATCCAGTTACATTTCCGGATACAAAGTGTAGGATTAACTCTCTCTCTCTCTCTCTCTCTCTCTCTCTCTCTCTCTCTCTCTCTCTCTCTCTCTCTCTCTCTCTCTAGGTAACTCTTCTTCCTTTCTCACTCTGGTATTACGAAATTTAACTCAACAAGAACAACAACAAGAACAACAACAACAACAACAACAACAACAACAACAACAACAACAATAAAAGTTCTACTACTACTACTACTACTACTACTACTACTACTACTACTACTACTACTACTACTACTACTACTACTACTACTACTACTATTGCTGCTGCTGCTGCTCCTGTCTTCTTTCTCCTTTAAAATTCTCTCTCTCTCTCTCTCTCTCTCTCTCTCTCTCTCTCTCTCTCTCTCTCTCTCTCTCTCTCTCTCTCTCTCTCTCTCTCTCTCTCTCTCATGGTTTCATATGTAATTTCATATTGGAAGTTTAAGGTCAGATTTGAGCGAGAACCAGAATCTATTTTGGAGCTGAAGGATTTGTGGAAAGGAGGAGGAGGAAGAGGAAGAGGAAGAGGAAGAGGAAGAGGGAGAGGAAGGAGAGGACCAGGAAGAGGAAGAGTTTAAGACGGTGATGGAAAGAAGTAAATATGTATCATCCTTTTTCTTTCTTATTTTAAATTTTGCCCTTGCTCTTCCTTGTTTTGTCTATTTAAAGTTTATTCTATTTTCTTTACTTCGTCCACCATCATCATATTTCATTTTTATTCCTCTTGTCTTTTCTTTTGTTTTCATTGTGTTCCTTCTTTTATATATTCTTTTTCTTCTTATCTTTCATTATTTTCTTTCTTTCTCTTCATTCATGTTTTCCTGTTCTCTTCTCGTAATCCTAATCTCTCTCTCTCTCTCTCTCTCTCTCTCTCTCTCTCTCTCTCTCTCTCTCTCTCTCTCTCTCTCTCTCTCTCTCTCTCTCTCTGTTAGCCTTCTATAGCGTATTGTTTATATGTGTCTGTGTTTACACGTTGTTTGTATGTACGTACACACAATCCTGCAGCCGTGTGCGTGCAATCTCACTGGTGTACGTTTGTGTGTAGGTGAATGTATATCTGGATCGTACATGCCTTTATGATTTTCACTATGAAGTCACCACCACCACCACCACCACCACCACCACCACCACCACCACCATCATCTAACCTTATCTTACCTTACTTTGCCTAACCTAAAATAACTTAATCTCACTTAACCATACTTAACTTTTAATCTTTCCTTTCCTTACTTTTCTTTACCTTGCTTTTTTTTTTTCCTCATTTCTTTTGCTTTCCTAACCTAACAACCTAACCTAACCTAACCTAACCTTACCTAACCTAACCTAACCTAACCTAACCTTACCTTACCTAACCTTACCTTACCTAACCTTACCTTAGTTTACCTCACCTAACCATCACTACCACCTGCCACCACTACCACCACCATCTTCTAAACGGGAGGAAAAGGATGAAGGAGGAGGAGGAGGAGGAGGAGGAGGAGGAGGAGGAGGTTGGCGTTTATAGTTTTATTCCCCCGCTATAAAGTTGATTGGAGACTGAAAGTACGTATGAAATGTCAAAATGGAGATCACAAAAACAGGCGACGATTACTAGGAGGAGGAGGAAGAGGAGGAGGAGGAGGAACGGGAGTGAGGAGGAGGAGGGAGGAGGGAGGAGGAAGAACGAGAAAAAAAAAAAACGATGGAGGAAGATAGAGAATAATGGAAGAGGTAAACTTCATGATAGGAAAGTGAGAGGACATAAATAAACCAGTAGCTGATGAGAGAGAGAGAGAGAGAGAGAGAGAGAGAGAGAGAGAGAGAGAGAGAGAGAGAGAGAGGAATATAAAAAAAAGTGAAATAGAAAAGAAAAAAAATAGAGGCATGAAGTAGAGAGATATGAATGAGTAATAGCTGTGAGAAGGGCGGGATAGGAAGTGTGTTGGATAAGGCGGTGAAAAATAGAAGGCTCGCGACCAAAAGAAAACGGGAGGAGGGATGACTGCCGGGCGAGCGTTGCAGGGGGCACGAATATAAACTTAGCTTGCAGTTTTCACTTTGTTGGTACGAGTCTCCGCCAGTCGGGGTGAGAGCGTGGCACGTCCTGGCATTATTCATCACTGACTGGACTGTGTTGCATTTTTATTTCACCTTCGTAAACTGTTGTGTCATTTGTCTCGAGAGGGAGGCGATTGATCGAGTGCTCAGAGTAATCGTGTTGACTCAAAACTGACTGGGAAAGATTTGTCTGCTTGTTTGATTCTCTTTTATAGTTTTGTTCCTTTAATATGTTTCCTCCGTTGGCACAAAATTGGTTAAGTGTGGTTCGTGTTTATTTAGGTGGTTCTTCCGTTAGATGTTGCTGCAGTCTGCCATAGTCTTCTTCTTCTTCTTCTTCTTCTTCTTCTTCTTCTTCTTCTGTTACATCCATCATCCAAATCTTCAGTGTAAGTCTCTTTGATCTTCCTCTCTTCTTTCTTTCTGCTTATTCTTTTGCTCTTCTATTCTGTTTTATGAGTCTTTTTTTTTTCTTTTACATTTCTACCTGTTTATTTATTTGTTTTATTTTATTTATATATTTGTCTACTCATTCTTTATTGACAGCGTTGGCAGTGAGGAGAGGACAAGAAACAGCTTTCAGATTCGATAAAGTTAGAGTTAAAATTATGTCGGTGCGTAGGAATTGTTGGTGACGAGTTGTAAATGTATGGAGCAGCAGCCTCTGTAATTAGGCTGTTAGTGCTGAGTCGTTAGGGAGTTCAGGAATATTATAATAAGTTCATGAATGAGAGTAGTACGTGGAAATAGGTATGATTCATGTAGGAACTATGTATGTATGTATGTATATATGTATGTATATGTATGTACGTATTGATTCAGGGACCTTATGCCATCTTCAACCTTTCCTTATTTTCTTAACTTCTGTCTTATACATCCGTCAAACGTTGTCTTCCTTCACTTCATCCATAAACCTTTTGTCCTCCTCTCTTTGTCTTAGTTAGCGCACCCACTTCATCCTCCTCCTCCTGTTATTTTATTTCTTTGTGTCCATCCAAAACAATATAATAATGATCGCAAATGTTGACAGAAGACGAACGAGAGACAAGAAGAGAAAAACTTAATTTGATTCTCTTCCCAAACCTCCATTCCCTGTTCCCTTTCCTGCAGTTTGGAAGGGAAGGGTGAAGACTCCGTAATGACTGCATCGGTACATCACACTTTGCTTTCACTGTACGGGAAGTGCGTTAATAAATACATTTCCGCAGCACACTTGCAGCCGCCCTCGCGTTATTCCGTGTTAGCTGTACGGCCGTGCTGGATTCAGAGTATAGGGTGAATATTTGTGTGTTTGCGTCTTTATCCCCTTCAGTATAATGACGCATTTTCATATACATTCTGCTTACTATTCGGTGATTTTACACAGCTTCAGAAACTCATGTGGGGATTAGAATAGTGAAGGCTGTGTGCTTTAATCTTTTTGACATCCGTACATCCTTCCTAATGTCAATAAAATGGTCTAATGGTACACAAAACTCAAGGTAAAAATGTGTCCCAGTACTGAAAATGTTAAACAGTCATTTTTTGGCTTAGTTAGTGCGATGTGTGACTGTTTTGAAGAGACAAGGTCGGTCAGTCAGCCAGTCAGTTGGTCAGTGAGTCAGTCTGTTAGTCATCCTGTCAATTAACCAACCAACGTATCTATCAGTTAATTAATCAGTCACTTACTTAATCAGTGGCTCAGTTCATCCATGTATCCAACTATCCAACCAAATATTTCTACTCTTCATAAAATATTTGTTTGTAT
>NC_059302.1:26102418-26109918 GCF_017591435.1 Portunus trituberculatus | reverse complement strand
ATCAGAACTCAGGTAGTCTTTAATCCTATTTAGATAGACTAACGTACCGAAGCTCTTTCTGGTAATGTTATTTATATGTTTATCAAACGTCAAGTACTTGTCAAAATTTACTCCAAGATTATTTATCATATCTTTAGGGGCTATCTTACTTCCATCGACCTTTAAAAAAGTGTTTGGAGGTATCTTTGAAATATATGATCTGCTGCCTACAAACATGCACTGCGTTTTCTTAGTATTAAGCAATAGGCCATTTACGTTAAAATAATCTTTAGCAATTTTAAAGGTAGTAGCACTTCGGTACATTAGGTCATCAATATTGTCAATACTACCAGTGTGAATAAACTGGGTGTCATCAGCATATTGTACTACTATACAGTCAGAAATAAAATGTGTTAAGTCGTTAACATATATTAAAAACAAGATTGGGCCAAGCACAGATCCCTGAGGGACACCGTATGTAATTTCTAATTTATCAGAGAGAGTCTTTCCCATTCGTACACACTGTGATCTTTTGTTTAAATAACTATCAAACCAAAATTGTCAATTTTCAACTTATGCAGTTTATCTATTAGAATTTTATAGCTGACACTATCGAAAGCTTTAGACAGGTCGCATAAAGTGACAAGAGATATTTTACGTTTGTCAATATTGTCGAACAGTTTATTAGCAACTGTCATGAGCGCCGTTTCAGTCGATAGATGGCTTCGAAACCCATGTTGAGATTTACTTAATAAATTATTGGTTTCGAGATGTTTAGTTAGCTGAGATGCAATAACCTTTTCTAAAATTTTAGATATAACGGGCAAGATAGATATAGGTCGGTAGTTTTGGGGCTCATTTGCATCACCTGACTTATAGACTGGAACCACTATTGCTTGCTTCCAGAGTAACGGAAAGGTTCCTGTTACAATAGAGGTATTTATGATACAGGTTAGGTAAGGTATGAGAACTGTCAGAGAATCTCTCAAAAACCGCAAAGATATGCCATCACAGCCGTGCGAGTCACTATTTCTCATATGTTTAATGATTAAGATAATCGTGTCACTATCTACAGGCTGAGGTCGAAAGACAGGGGGTACGTACTGGTATCGGAAGTAGGAATACTATAATCAGAATTTCTTGGAACATTCCTTTGACATTCATTGAAAGTTATTTTCCCAACATTTGCAAAAAAACTGTTAAAATTGTTGGCCATAGACGTTAACTCTTCTTTATCCTCCCTCATAGCTACAGGACCCTTACTTTTGGAGACTGGGGCTAATTCCTTTATAATTTTCCACATTGCAGCAGTATTACCTCTGTTGTTTCCAAGTTCTTTATTATAGTATTCAGATTTAGTTTTATGAAGTGAACTTCGTACCAGTTTCTTCAATTCTTTATATTCACCACGAATTTCGAGATTGTTACGATCATGTTTCAAGGACAAATGTATTTTATTTTTCTCATGAATAAGAGACCGTAAATCATCATCCATCCAGGGTGCGAATGGTCTTTTAACCATTTTTGTAACAAGAGGTGCACAGATATTTAGACATTTGTTAAAAATAGCTGTAAAAATATTGACTTGCGTGTCAACATTGTCTGTTCTGAAAATACTGTTCAAGGAAGGCATATCTTGTAGCAAGTGACCACACAAGACATCCGGTGTGTAAAATCTCAATTCACGGAACGTTTTGATTATAGGCAGGCGCTTAGGCTTCTTCAGGTTTACAATTACTGAGATCAGTTCATGATCAGCTACAGGACTGGGGACTGTATCAGAATCCAGTACTATGTCCGGTTGATTGGTAATTATATTGTCTAGCAGTGTTGCAGAGGTGACTGTGATCCTGGTTGGCTTAGAGATTAAAGAGACTAGCTTTGCATTTAAAAGAATTTGTTTGAGTTTGCTTTTACTTGATAAAAGATCATCATTAAAATCACCTAAAAGAAAAAATGGCTTATTCTTAAAATTAATAAAATCTAAAACATCTTCAATGTAATTAAATGTGTCGGAAACAGATTTAGGATGGCGATAAAGGCAACCGATTATCACAGTGGGTAACTTGTTACTCTGTACCGCCAACCAAACGTCTTCCACACCTTTCGGCCTTTCAATGTTAACTTTACAGGCGTAACCTTAAATACATCTCTGACATATATACATACACCGCCTCCTCTTCCTGCATCACACCGATATGAAACATAATTTGGAATAGCAATATGTTCGTCACGAATTTCAGGACTTAACCAAGTTTCGCTGATACATAATATGTCTGTCTCTCTGTCGTTAATGAGTAGATTCACTTCTTCCTTGCTGGCTAATAAACTTTGTGCATTAATGTGATCTACCTTAACCTTATCCCTTTTATAACCATTAGTGCAACATGCGGCAGTGTCTTCTTCGCCAACCCCCTATTGACCATAATATTTACATAGTTTTTCCTTATGTCCAAGTTGGTAACATATTGCACACCGCAACCGATGATCAAATCGACATTTTTCCTGATGATGGTTATATTCACCACAGTTATAACACCCACGTTGGTATGGTGAGCGAGGTGTTCTATAGTGGGAGTGTTGTGGTAGCTGGTTGGTCGGGTCCTCGCCAGGTGAGTAGTAACCTCTGCGTGCGACATGAGCAGAAGTATGGTGCTGAGCCTGGTGAGTAGAGACCCCTGCGTGCGACATGGGGCCTCGAGGAGTCAGTGCGTGGCCTTGTAGCAGAAATATGGTGCTCCGAGCCTGGTGAGTAGAGACCCCTGCGTGCGACATGGGCCCACGAGGCGTCAGTGCGTGGCCATGTAGCAGTAGTATGATGCTCCGAGCTGTCAGGGCGGTGAGGCGGCGGGGCACCACGAGAAGCGAGGACGGTAGGGAAGCGTGGAGCAGCACCGGAGGTCGGCCTGTATGGTGGGGGATGCCGTATTGTGTGGGGGTTTGGCTGGCTAGGGGGCGGGGGTTGTGAACCCGTATTAGTATTATAAAAGTGTTCGTTACTCGGAGCTTTCTTGATTGTATTCCAGTTGCTACATAACTGGAATTCAGGACACTGTGCTTTAATTGTATCTAGCAATCTAATGACACCTAATCTGTTTAACACTGGACTATTGTCGTCACCTTCAAAACACATGTCATCTAGATCCCCGGTACCGAGCCTGAAATGTGCTGGAGTTTCGATCACTTTAATGCCGTTCGATTCACCCCATTTGAGCAAATGTTCATTGTAGGCTACAATTTGGGCTTTAAATTCTGGTAACACTGCGGGGAACTACCTGACATACGTATATCTTCATATTGCAGTTTTTCACTTTTAAGTCACTTAACAACGAACCCAGGTTGTCTAAAATATTTTCACTTGGTACCTTCTCGAGAATGTCGTTGACACCGCAATAAATCACACACTCGGTAGGAGGTCTGTTAAGCTTTTCAGCGATCCAGCTTCTAAGCAGGTCAACATTTGCGCCGTCAATGGTCCTTACAGAGCAGGTGTCGCTCAGGTCTCTCTGTAGAACTCTGCGTAAGTTAGTGTCCCCCAGGAGCAGACAGTGATGAGGGGAAGGATCGCTGTTCGTTACTTGGGGCTGCTTCCTGTTGTTAGAGTTGAACCTCTGTTCCATATCGTTGATGCGTTGCTGGAGTGTCTCGATAGTCCCATATGCTATTTTTACTTCCTCATTTAGTAGCTCGATCTCCAAGTCCTTGGTACTTAATTTTGATTTTATATTCTCAATGTCGAGGGCCAGTTTGTGAACATCTATTACAGCTTTGTGGCCAGAAACTACTTCAGTGTCACGGCTGATTGCTTGAGGACTAGAGTTGTGGGAAGTCATAGGTTGAGCTATAGTTGTATCACGGTGGGGTGAGGCTGGAGGAGCCGTGTTTAGAGGTGAAGCTGGAGGGACATCAGGGTGAGGTAAGACCGCAGGGGTCGCGTCAAGAGGGGTAGCTGAAGAGGGCGCGGCATGAGTTGATGTGGGGAGGTGTGCCCCTTCAGGAGCGGGGCATGGGATAGTGGCATCTGGATGAGGTGGACGTGGTGGTGGTGGTGGCGATGTTGGTGGCGGTAGTGGTGGTGGTATCTCGTCATTCTTCTGGCTGGGGGTTGGTGTGTTGGCTATTATCATGTCTATGAGATCTTCCTTCTTAACCCATATCTTGGTTAGTCCAAGTTCCCGGCAACGTTTTTGTAGTTCAGGCTTTTGAAGTGAGTTTAAAAACTCCCTCGTTGGTAATTGTAGGGAAGGTTTAGTTCGGTGCGACGATATATCATGTTGCGCCTGCATAGTTTGAAGTGGGAGGTTTTCAGCAGACATGGTATAACTTGACCGTGTAGTAGAGAGAAATAAATAGCACCAGGCAATTGCGTATATAGGCTTAGTATGAAGTGCAGAGTGCGGGTTGTCAGGGTGGTCTCGTCGTTACCTTGGTAACAATGACGTCACTTCGGTACTCAGTGCGCATGCGCAAACCCAGAAAAAATTGTCAAGGGGGTTTTGCCTAGAACTTCGTGATTTCACAGGCAAAATATGACAGAGTCCCAAACCCTTCACCATTCAAACTGTGCCAATACGCTCTTACGGTTCTTATTTGCCTTTTGTGCTGTGCTGACACGCTGGAGGTTGATAATTAAGCCTCACAGTCAAGAAAACCGAGGAGCAGGTTCAGCAGAGGTAAACAAAGCGCCATGACAGAGAGAGAGAGAGAGAGAGAGAGAGAGAGAAAGGTCAGTTAGAGCAAGAAGTAAACCTGTAGACCACTTTTTTTTTTCTAAACACAAGAGTAAGCAAACTCATGAAAAAGATACCAAATAGAAGAGAGAGAGAGAGAGAGAGAGAGAGAGAGAGAGAGAGAGAGAGAGAGAGAGAGAGAGAGAAATAAATGGCGTAAAGAAAAGAAAAAAAAAAAAAAACACGTTACTTACTTTAGACTGGAAAAAGGAAGAGAAAGGGAAGTTTGAACAAGAATAAACCTCTAGACCATTTATTTTTTACTCATGAGAAAACACACCGAATAGAAAAGAGAGAAAAAAAAAAATGACGTGAATAAAAGAAAAAAAAAAAACCTTAGTTTAAATAGAAAGAAAAAAAGGCAGGTTAAAACAAGAATAAACCTGTTGACCATTCTTTTCCTTGCTCCAGAATAAACAAAACACGAAAACACTCTTACTTTTGAATAGCAGAAGGTAAAAAAATACTTAAAACAAGAAAAAAATACATATTCTTCTCTAATTTACTCTCCTTAACACTCCCGGGCCCTCAACCTCTCCCTAGCCATACCCTTACCACCACCCTCATCACCACCCTCACCACCACTCACCACCACCCTCACAACCACCCTCACCACCCTCAGTGACTCAATGGCCCGTATTCTGAAATGCTTTGCTTCCTCACCACGGCTATTTTCAAAAGGCCTCAGGTGATTTGCCGGGATCTCAATTGTGTTTGTCCTTAATAATGTTGAAATCTTGTTGATCTCTCACTAAAACAAGAAAGACACTCTTAAAAACCCGAGCAGCTCAACTAGAACCTTTTGAACGTTGTGGAGATGAGTCGTAGAAGTGTTTGAGAATGCAGTTAAGTTCTTCAGTACTGCAACACATTTTTACCTTGAGATTTGTGTACGATTAGACCATTTTACTGAATTTAGGAAAGTTTATGAAGCTCAGAAGATTAATGGCCACAGTCGTCACTATTTTTATCCCTTTAGTACTAGGACACATTTTTACTTTCAGATTTGTACACGAGTAGACCATTTTATTGACATTAGGAAGGGTCTATGAAGGTCAGGAGATTAATGGCCACAGTCTTCACTATTTCTTCAGTACTGGGACACATTTTTACCTTCAGATTTGTACACAATTAGACCATTTTAGTGATATTAGGAAGGGTCTGTGAAGGTCAGGAGATTAATGGCCACAGTCTTTGCTATTTTAATCCCTTACATGAGTTTCTGACGCTGTATAAAATCATCAAACGGTAAGGAGAATGAACATGGAAACGCGTCGTGTTACTGAAAGGGTTAAGAGGTAAAAAGGATTAGAAGTTAAAGTGTGTTTCCTTCCTCCTTTTTTTCATTCATTCATCTTTTCCCCTCTCTCTTCTTCCTTTCATCCCTTTTATCTTTAGTTTATCAGTTTATGCGTTTGTTTTTTCTACTTTCTTGCTACAAATCTCAGTCCTCTACTTTTTTTAATCGTCATTCTACTTTCCTTGATTTCCTTCTTGGTTTTCCTTCCCGCTATTAATATTTTGTCTTTTTATTTTTTTTTCTTAATTTTTCTCCTTTTCTCAAAGTTGTTAAATCAACGTTCACATATTCATCCCTCCCGTTGGCTTTTCCTCCGACAGTTTCTCCCACCTATCTCACCTTTTCTTCCATAACTCCTCCTTGACACTCACAAACTCTCACCCTGTCCACCTTCACCACACTCACCACCCTCACATATAAATCCCTCCCTTTGCCTTTTCCTTCCTCAGTTTCTCTCACCTCTTCATCCCTAAAATCTCTTCCTTAACACTCCCAGACCCTCACACCCTCCCCGCCCACCATCTTCACCACCTACAGTGTATAGCAACGTTCACATATCAATCCCTCCCTTTGCCTTTTCGTCCCACAGTCCCTCAGTCTCTCCCTCCGTCAGCAGCCACTCATTTCCGGCTGGGTGGTGGCGGGCTTCTCTATCCTCAGGTCAGGTTTGAGGGAATTGGACTCAATCTTATAAGAAAATTTGTCTGCTCCCTGAAATTCCCGTCAGGACTTCCCCTTCCCTTACACCGCCTCCCCTGTCACCTACGCCCCATGACACCCATCCTCCTCCTCCTCCTCCTCTCCCCTCCCCCTTTCTCCTCTCTTTCCCCTCCCCTCACCTCCCCCCTTTTCGAGTTGAATTTTCTGAGCGATATTCACGGGCAGATTGTCTTCAATAACTTGTTCTTTTACCGCTTTTCTCTCTCTCTCTCTCTCTCTCTCTCTCTCTCTCTCTCTCTCTCTCTCTCTCTCTCTCTCTCTCTCTCTCTCTCTCTCTCTCTCTCTCGTACCAAAACACAGTCCCCACGTCACATTTGTTTCCTCCCTTCACTCTCATTCCCCCTCGAAAACCAGTAAGAGTGACAAATTCCCGTCATATCCACTCTCACTAACTACAGACACACACACACACACAGGGGAGAGGAGAGACAGGAGGGAGTCGGGAGAGGGGGGGGAGACATAAGTGAGAGAGGCTGAGAGAGGCAGGGAGAGGCAGGGAGAGAGCAGCATCCCTTACACACTATAGGGAAGTTTACGTTCATTGGTGATTGGGCGAGGTAATGGGACAGTGCTGGCTATTGATGGGGCATAATAGGGCCAAGTAACAGGGGAGGGTGGGAGGCTGCCAGGGGGAAGGTGAGGGGAGGGGTGGGGTTGTTTAAAGGAGAGTGTATGGGGAAAGGGGAAGGGGTGAAGGGAGAGGTAGTTTGGTGTGGGTCTGTTGGCTTGGACGGGAGGAAGAGGAAGAGGAAGAGGACTGATTTACACATT
>NC_059302.1:26079918-26097418 GCF_017591435.1 Portunus trituberculatus | reverse complement strand
TTTTTCCTCTTTTCTCTCGTTTTCTTTTTTATGTTTTTATTGTTTTACTTTCGTCCAGTTTTGCCTGTGATTGTTTTTTTTTTCTTTCTGTCTTTCATTTATTTTCTTGTTTTCTTTTTCTTTTCTTTTTCATCTTTCTTTTTTGTTTTTTTTTATCCTTGCTTTGTTGATTTCTTTTGTTTTTATTCTGTATAGTTTTTTTTTATTGTTTTCTTTTTTCTTTTATCTTTTGTCTTCTCTATTTTTCTTTCTATTTCTTTTCGTTTCTTGATTTATTATTCTCCTTTGGCGTATGCTCATTATTTTCTGTATGTCTTTTTTTAATTTTCTATTTTCTCTTTCATTTTTTGTCTTCCCTTTTTCTCTTACTGTTCTTTGTCTTATTCACTTTCATTACTTTTTTTTATCAATGATTTTTATTTTATCTATCTTATTTCATTTTTTTTCTTATAACTACTGTTTTGATTTTGTCCTTTTTAAATTTTTTCGTTTTCCTTCATATCTTTATCTTTTCTTTTCTTCTCATATTTCCCTTTCTATGTTACCCTATTTACTTACTTTTTGTGTTTCCTTCCTTTTTATATAACGTTCGTGTCTCCCTGTTTCCCTTTGTGCCTCTCCGTGCTTCCCTATGCGTTGTCTTCCTGCCTTCATCCTTCCTTAACTTGTCCGTCACAGAAGACATTATTTCTCTCCATTGTTGTTTTCTTCCTTTCTTTCCTTCACTTTCCCGCCTTTTTTTTTTTCCTTGATGAACTTCTTCCTTTTTGTTTTTCTCTATTTCATTCTGTATTCTGTTGTATCTGTTTCTCTGTCTCTCTTTTACACACACACACACACACACACACACACACACACACACACACACACACACACACTAGCAATATAATGAAAAAAATCAACATGAATTACCTGAAGTGGAAAAAAGAGAGAAAAAAAAGAGTTGTAATGACAATAATGGAAGAAAATGGAGGCAAAAAGTTTGGCTGGAAATCAGAATGAATGTAAATAGAGAGAGAGAGAGAGAGAGAGAGAGAGAGAGAGAGAGAGAGAGAGAGAGAGAGAGAGAGAGACGTAATATTTTTCACTGCAAATGTTTAAAAGCTTTACTGAATTTGTCTGAAGGTTCAACCATTACTATATTTAATGAAAAAGAAGAAGAGGAGGAGGAGGAGGAGGAGGAGGAGGAGGAGGAGGAGGAGGAGGAGGAGACAAAGAAGAAGGAAGAGGGAGAGGAGGAGGAGGAGGAGAAGACAAAGAAGAAGGAAGAGGGAGAGGAGGAGGGTATTTCAAGAGCCTCTTCCTAGCACAGTGGCTTCGGTGCTTCGAGATGTGAATGAATCGTGAACCATCCATCCTGAAAAGCGAACCTGTCACAACTCTCTCTCTCTCTCTCTCTCTCTCTCTCTCTCTCTCCTAAAGCCGGTAAACACGAGAGATACAATACAACCAGAGAAATCAGTCTTGTGGCAACATTAAACTGAGTCCTGCAACTTGTAGAGAGAGAGAGAGAGAGAGAGAGAGAGAGAGAGAGAGAGAGAGTGAGAGTGAGAGAGGTGTGAAGGACTGAGATTGTTGTCAGGAAAGCAAGTCGGTTTGAGTGAGTTGCAGGAGAGGAGGAGGAGGAGGAGGAGGAGGAGGAGGAGAAGGAGGAGGAACGGAGGAGCTGTGAGACAAGTTGGAAGAGCCTTTTAGGTTTAATTTTCTCTTGTTTTGGAGGAAAATTACCAAGCAGGAAACAAATTACGTAGGTGTTTATTTTAATTTATTTTTTATTTATCACATTTTTTTTTATCTATATCGTCCTCGATTTGAACTTTTAATTTCTACTTTTGTTTTACTATTATCATATTTTCTTTTTTTTTTGTTCTTTGTATTTTCTGTGTTTCCTCTGTTTTATCTATTAGTTTTCTCTGCTTCCTTTCTTTATTCTAAATTATTGCAGTTTCAACCAATAAATACACCACACGTAAGTAACTATACACATTCTCACGGTCTCGATCACAATTCTACGAGCATTTTCAACCACATTTTACCCTATCGGAAATTAATAATAAGGTTACGTTAGGTTAGGTCAAGTCAGGTTAGGTTAAGTAGTGTTAGGTTAGGTTAGGTTAGGTCAGATCAGGTTAGGTTAGGTTAGGTCAGGTTGGTTAGGTTAAGTCAGGTTAGGTTAGGTTAGGTTAGGTCAGATCAGGTTAGGTTAGGTTAGGTCAGGTTAGGTTAGGTAGTGTTAGGTTAGGTCAGGTTAGGTTAGGTTAGGTTAGGTTAAGTTTTCCAGAAGGTCCCTGAGCTTGTTAGACATAGGGAAAAAGAAATATAAGATAGGGTATATTGGTTTAAACTGCAAATTTACCCTTTTTTATCTATATATTTCAGTTTTTTGTACATTTATTCATTCAATTATTTTTTTTTTCAACCTTTTTCTTTTCATGTATTTTTTTCTTCCTTCCATTTTTATCTTTTCATTTACTCCTTTATTTCCTTTTCGTTTTCTTTCCGCTTTTTTTTTTTTAGTTTTCTAACACTTTATCTTCCTTTTCACATAGTCATTAATTTCTTTGGTTCTGTTCTTTAGTGTTTTTATTTTTACTGGTTTTTCATCTTTATTCGTCTCTTGTTTTTTCTCCTTTTCCTTTTTTCCATTCATTTACTTTTTCTTTCTTTTCTATTTTTCCGTCTTTTATTTATTTTTTATATATTTTTTCTCCTTCCTTGTTTCCATGTTTTATTCCTTCTCATATTTTGCTTCCCTCTTTCTTTCCATTATTCATTCTTATAGTGTCCTTCCTTCCTTCCTTCCTTCCTTCCTTGTTTTCTTTCTTTTCCTTCTTTTTCTTTCTTTCTTTCTCTCTTCCTTTCATCCGTCTTTCCTAATTACTACACAATTTTTATTCTGTTTTCTTTCTTTCCTTCCTTCCTTTCTTCCATCCATCCTTCCTTCTTTCCTTCCCTTCTTTCTTTCATACTTTCTTCTTTTTCTTCCTTTTCTCCTTTCCTTCTCTCAGCTTTGCATTGTTAATCACTGTGTGTGTGTGTGTGTGTGTGTGTGTGTTTGTCTGATGATTCGGCGAAAGACAGAGTGAAAAACAAACATTTCTTATAGTCTTTATTTTGTTTTTCGTTTCATCTTCTTGTTTTCTGTGGCGGGCGATGCGGTTTCCCATTTTCTACGGCTAATTGGAAAACAAAACACACACACGCCTTCATTTGATTCGTTATTTTTTCCGTGAATTGCTGAAGGAGTTTTAATTGATGACACCCACGTGTAAACCATCCGCGTGCAGAGAGAGAGAGAGAGAGAGAGAGAGAGAGAGAGAGAGAGAGAGAGAGAGAGAGATAAATTCCACCTGACCTTCTTTTCTCTTTCTCTAATCTATCCTGACCTTTTCTCTTTCATCATGTCATTTTAACCTTCATTTTCTCATTATCTTATTTTGATCTTCTCTTCCTATTTTTTTTTATCCTATTTTAATCTTCCTCTCCTTTTCTCTATCCTATTTAACATTCTCTTTCTCTTTATCTTATTTTATCTTCTTTTCTCCCTCTTTATCCTATCTTAACTTTCTTCCTTTCTCTATCCTGTCTTTATCCTTCTCCTCTCTCGTTCCCTCCTTTTTAAATCCACCAATTTTTTTTCCTGCATCATCTCATTCCCTCCTTCCTTCCTTCTGTATCCTTCACCACTTCCTTCATCCTACCAATACTTCCTTACAGTTTTCTCCTTCGTCTTGCGCTAATTCCTTCTTCGTTCCCTCCCCACTGCCACCTCCTTCATTCCTACGGCCCCCCCCTTCCACTATCATTACCTTCCCCCTCCTCCCCTGCCTCC
The DNA here is from genome assembly GCF_017591435.1 of Portunus trituberculatus. Taxonomy (NCBI): domain Eukaryota; kingdom Metazoa; phylum Arthropoda; class Malacostraca; order Decapoda; family Portunidae; genus Portunus; species Portunus trituberculatus. Next base: position 26,093,586 of record NC_059302.1, on the reverse strand, counting down.
CCTCAAGCTCATCCCGCCCCAAGCCACCCTCTGTCAAACATCCATCCCCGCCTCGTGAGGAAAGGGAGCTAACTTGCCTCGTAAAGCCATCAGTAGGCAACCCCGCACTCACTAGATTGCAGCCAAGGGAGAGAGAGAGAGAGAGAGAGAGAGAGAGAGAGAGAGAGAGAGAGAGAGAGAGAGATACTTCAGTGTACCATGATCATCCATCTTTGTATCTCTCTCTCTCTCTCTCTCTCTCTCTCTCTCTCTCTCTCTCTCTCTCTCTCTTTCTCTTTCGCCTTCTGTCTTCATTGTTCATTCGTTTTCTTTTTCATTCTCTCTCATCTCTTCCTGTTTCTTTTCGTTTTGTTTTCATCTTCCTGTTTTCACGTCTTTTATATTCTTTTTCTTTCTTATTCTGTTTTCTCGTTTCTCTCATATTTTTCTTTTTCTCCTGTCTTCTCTTTCCTCTTTTCTTCTCACATTTATTTCAATTCATTATTTTCATCTTCTACGTTTCTTCCTCTTCAATTTGTTTCCTTGTCTACTTATTTGTTTCTCTTCTCTTCTTTTCGCTTCCCTTTCCTTCTTTTCTCTTCAATTCACTTACTTTTCTAACCCTTCCCTTTCATTTTAATTTCCTTCTCCATTCTATTCCTTTCCATCCCTTCTTTTCTCTCTCCCTTTCCCTTCTCGTCCCTTTCCTTTAGTTTCCTTCAATTTTGTCACTTCTCTTTCTATTATTCCTTACTTAACCTTTCTGTTCCTTCTCACTACATACAAATACCTTTCTCTTCTATTTCAATTAACAAAATCCAAAAGAAAATAGAAGAGGAAAAATCACCACCCAAATATTTCACGTCACATATCTAGTCATAGTACAAATTAAGATCGAAGACGACTGCTACTCACTCCTGCTTATTCTCTCTGGTACTCTTGCCTACCTACTCGTCACTCGGTCAATAGGAATCACAAGGGCCCTTTAATTGAGGGTTTTGAAGCAATTAAGATGTTTTATTTATTCATTTATTCTTTCAGTTTAAGATTTTGTAGGAGCGTTTCTTGATTATTTTATTGTTATTGTTGTTATTATTGTTATTATTATTATTATTATTATTATTATTATTATTATTATTATTGATGTTACTATTATTGTTATTTATTCATTATTAGACTGTACTTGTCATTATTGTTTGACTGGTGAATGCTAGACTGATGAATCACTGTGTATCGTTGATCTTTTTTTTATGCAGGAGGGACAGCTGGCCGAGGGCAACAAAATATGGACAAAAAAGGCTCACTATGTTGCCAGTTCCCTAAAAGACATAGGAGTTAGCCAAAATTCAGGGACAAATGTCTCGAAATCTTCCTCTTAAAAGAAGTCAAGTCAAGGAAGGTGGAAATACAGAAGCAGGAAGGGAGTGATAAGCAACATGTCTACTAAGGAACCATTTTTACCACGAGTTTTGGATACGATCAGGCGATTCTATTGATTCTATTTACATTAGGAAGGGTCTATGGAGGTCAGAAGATTATTGGCCAGAGTCTTCACTATTTCAATCCCGACATAAGTTTCTGAAGCTGTATAAAATCCCCAAATACAGAATGAATATAAAAACGCGTCATGATACTGAAGGGGTTAGGAGCTCGGCAGACTAGGCCGTACTGTTGATGTTTATGGTGCTAGTTACGTAACATCTTGGAAATTAAAACCAACAATCAATAAAAAAAAAATATGTATACGTTTTAAGTGACCGTCTTATATCTTTATTATTTGGTTATTAGTGGTCATGTATTTTTATCTTATTTTTGTAGCTTATTTTTAAAGTTTGTATTAATTCGAGTAGACGTCACAGTAAAGATGGCAGATTGTTTTTGTGTGTGTTTGCTGGATTTCATATTTGGCAATGACTTATGATGATTGCAGGAGATAGTGGTGATGGTGATGGCAGTGGTAATGGTACGGTAGTTGTAGTAGTAGTAGTAGTAGTAGTAGTAGTAGTAGTAGTAGTAGTAGTAGTAGTAGTAGTAGTAGTAGTAGTAGTAGTAGTAGTAGTAGTAGTAGTAGTAGTAGTAGTAGTAGTAGTAGTAGTAGTAGTAGTAGTAGTAGTAGTAGTAGTAGTAGTAGTAGTAGTAGTAGTAGTAGTAGTAGTAGTAGTAGTAGTAGTAGTAGTAATAGCAGTAGTAATAATAGTGAAAAGTAATAATAGTAGTAGTAGTGGTTGTTGTTATATTGATAGTACTGGTAATAAAAAAAAAAGAACTGAAGCTGTAGAAGTAAATTACCTTCATCATTAATGTTATTTTTGTCTTCAGTTGACCTCACCTGAGGGAAGAGACTATAGACAAAACAACTATAATGAACCTCCTCCTCCTCCTCCTCCTCCTCCTCCTCCTCCTCCTCCTCCTCCGTCTCTCTTACCCTTATACCCTCACCTTCAACATTTTTTCATCTCCACTCCATCCCTCTCTCCATCCTCTCCTCTCTCTGCTATCAATGAGGAGGAGTCTCAAGTAATTAGTGAAGGCTGTGCCGTAATGAATGATGAGGTACTGGTACGTGTAATGAGGTAAGGAGTTGAAGAATTAAGACTTATTATATATATGTGTGTGTGTGTGTGTGTGTGTGTGTGTGTGTGTGTGTGTGTGTGTGAGTGTAGGAGGAGTATGAGCAGCAGTTGTAATAATGAGAACCTTGCTTGTGATAATGTCCATATTCAGAAACGCTTTGGTCTCTCACCACGACTATTTTCCAAGGCCACAGAGATGATGAGCGGGGTTTTCAAGAGTGTTTCTCCAGTTAATAATGTAAAAGTCTTGTCACTCTGCCTCTAGAACCGCAAAAACACATTCAAAACCTAGTGCAAATTTAGAGGAAACCTTTTGAAAGAGTGAAGGTGAAGTGCTGAAGTGTTTGAGAGTACTAGCCAATGTCTCAGTTACGGACGCAGCCTGTACCGTATTCGTCACCTTCGTAAACTCCGGAACTCCCCACCTGCTTCTGTGTTTCCTTCTTCCCATGACCTGAACTCATTTAAGAGGGAGATTTCAAGACATTTATCCCATTCTTTTGGCTAACTCTCTCTAACCTGCTGGGGAACTGGCATTTCAGTGGGTGTTTTTTTTTTTTTTTTGTTTAATCGTTTTTGTTGCTGTTGTCCAGATTTTTCCTCTAACAATAAAAAAAAAAAAAAAAATATGTGTGTGTGTGTGTGTGTGTGTGTGTGTGTGTGTGTGTGTGTGTGTGTGTGTGTGTGTGTGTGTGTGTGTGTGTGTGTGTAGCGTTTCTCTCTCGTCTACTGCCCCGCGCCTGCCTCTGATACAGTAAGTCCCGTCTGTGCTAGCCCCGAGAGCGGACATCAGCGCCGGGGCTCTCTCTGTATAGCCAATGTTTACTTTTATGTACTGTGTTTTTACTGCGAGTTTTCCTTCATCTTCCCGAGCACGCATGGCACTTTCCGGGAGCTCTACATCAGCACTGCCTGGTTATTTGTTTTGTAATAATAATAATGATGGTAATGCTGGTGTTGAGAGAGAGAGAGAGAGAGAGAGAGAGAGAGAGAGAGAGAGAGAGAGAGAGAGAGAGAGAGAGTAGTGGTTCTTTTACCATATCTTTACCTGCATTACACCTTGCCCACACTCTACCAGGTACCAAGAGAGACAGGTAATGACTAACACGTTACCTGGTTCCTTCCTTCTTTCCTTCCTTCCTTTCTTCCTTCCTTCCTTCCTTCCTTCCTTCCTTCCTTCCTTCCTTCCTTCCTTCCTTCCTTCCTTCTTTTCTTTTTCTTTACCCCTTCATATCATCCACCCATCCTTCCTTCCGTCCTTACACTCTTCCTTCCTTCTCTTTCCATCCTTCTTTCCTTCCTTTCTCACTTTCTTTATTCCTTCCTTCCTTCTTTCTTTTCTTCTTTCACCTTTCCTTCCTTCCTTCTCTCAGCTTTGGATTGTTGATCAGTGTGTGTGTGTGTGTGTGTGTGTGTGTGTGTGTGTGTTCTTTCTTCTTTCCTTCCTTCTTTTTCTTTTTCTTCATCTTTTCTTTGTTCATGTGATGTGTTCATGATCGTTCTCTACATCCTTCTTTCTTTCCCTCTTTCTTTTCTATTTATCTATATCCTTTCTTCTTTTCTTATTTTCTCGTTTCTTTTCTTTTCCTTCCTTTCTTCTATAGTTCTCTTTTATTTCCTCTTTTTCTTTTTAACTTTTTTGATCTTTACCTACCTACCTACCTACTTCCATTTTCATGATTTTCTCTCCTCCATTCCTTTCTTCTTTCTTTCCTTCCTCCTCCTTTTTTTTTTTTATCTTTTTCTCTGCTTTTTTTTACCTACTTCCATTTTTATGTTTTTTTTTCTCTTTTCGATTCCTTTCTTCCTTCTTTCCTTCCTCCTCCTTCTTCCTTTTTTTTCTGCTTTATTTTACCTACTTCTATTTTTATGTTTTTTTTTTCTCTTCTCGATTCCTTTCTTCCTTCTTTCCTTCCTCCTCCTCCTTTTTCCTCTTTTTTTCAGCTTTTTTTTTCCTTATTAATCTTTTCTTCCCTGTTTTGTTGATGTCTTTTCTTATTAATGAATTTTCAATATTTATCACCTTCCTTTTGATTTCGTTCATTTCTTTCGTATCTTTCTACGTGATCTTGTTTTTAATCTCTTCCTTGCTTATTTACTCCATTCTTTCCTTTGTTCTTTCCTTCTTTCCTTCCTTTTATTAATTCTTTTCTTTCTTACATTTTTCTCTTTCTATCTTCATTATATTCTCCAGGTTGTCTGTCCATTGTTTTCCTCCTTCGATCTTTTTTTATTTCTCTTTTTTTTTCTTTTTTTCTTTCTTTTCCTCGAATCCTTCTTCCATTTCTTTATTTCTTTCCTTCCGTGCTGTCTAGTTCTTATTATTTACGTATTTTTTCCTCTCTCTCTCTCTCTCTCTCTCTCTCTCTCTCTCTCTCTCTCTCTCTCTCTCTCTCTCTCTCTCTCTCTCTCTCTCTCTCTAAGATCAGTATATATTATCACTATAAATTCTCCATCATGCACTTTACTTTCATATCTCTCTCTCTCTCTCTCTCTCTCTCTCTCTCTCTCTCTCTCTCTCTCTCTCTCTCTCTCTCTCTCTCTCTCTCTCTCTCTCTCTCTCTCTCTCTCTCTCTCTCTCTCTCTCTCTCTGTCCCTGTCATTCCTCCTCGCTCCAGTTTCCCTCTCACCTTCCTTCGTCTCTGGAGAGAAGGAGGCGCATTCTTCAGGTGCTAAAGGGAGAGGAGGAGGAAAGGAGGAAACCAGTGGAAGACTCAATGATTTTCTCTCTCTCTCTCTCTCTCTCTCTCTCTCTCTCTCTCTCTCTCTCTCTCTCTCTCTCTCTCTCTCTCTCTCTCTCTCTCTCAAAGGTAGTCCATCAGTCTATCAGTCTTCCTTTCATTGTGTCTTTGTTTGTCAATCTTCGCCAAAGAAATACTGAAAATAGTGAAAAGAGAAGGAAGAGACTGGAGAGGAGGAGGAGGAAGAGGAAGAGGAGGAGGAAGAGGAGGAGGAGGAGGAGGAGGAGGAAAGAGGATGCGGAGAAAATGTGTGCTAGGAATATGTAGTTTTGTGAAAAGATTTGTATGTATGAAGGTCGTGTATTTTGTTGATTTTTATTTATTTATTCACTTTTAATTAATGTTGTGGCCTTGACCTGTTCATTCTTCCTTACTACTACTACTACTACTACTACTACTACTACTACTACTACTACTACTATTACTACATGATTTTGACGTTGATATACTAACTAATTTTTTTCTCGTTTTTGTTTATTTCATTATTATCATTATTATTATTATTGTTCCTGTTGTTGTTGTTGTTGTTGTTGTTGTTGTTGTTGTTGTTGTTGTTGTTGTTGTTGTTGTTGTTGTTGTTGTTGTTGTTGCTGTTGTTGTTTTACTTGTTGCGAAATGTTCAGCAGTTTAGTGTTCTCAGTGGCTGAGGCGCGGAAAGAGATCCAGATGGCACAAAGAAAACGGTACCAGGGTTTGTTACAACGTTAGTGTGAGACTAGTGTGGGTGGCTGGTTTCTCTCTCTCTCTCTCTCTCTCTCTCTCTCTCTCTCTCTCTCTCTCTCTCTCTCTCTCTCTCTCTCTCTCTTTGTTTCATGTTTATCTTTTTCTGTACATTGTCTCTCCTTTATTTTTCCTTTGCTTCTTTTCTTCATCCTTCTCCGTATTTGTATTCTTTCCTTCCAGTGTTATTGTTTTTTTTTTTTCTCTTACTCTTCCTGTTTCATCTAAGTTTTATTTCCCTTTTATTTCATTTATTATCTTTTTTTTTTTACATCCTTTCACTTCGTTTTGTCTTCGTATTTGTATTTTTGTTTCATTCTTTTAATCTTTCTTCCTTTCTTGGCTCTAAAATTCACTTCTCGCCTCTCTTCTTTCATTCATTGTTTCTTTTTATTGTAATTTCTCCATTCAGTTTTTTTTATTTCTTCTTTCTTATCTTGTCTTGTCTTTTAGTTATTTTTACTCCTTATTCTTCTTTCTGTTTTGGCTCCCCTCCCTTCTTCCTTTATAAATCTCTTGGAATACATATTTTTCGTAGCTCTGTATTTCAGTCTTTTATTTTTTCCTTTATCTATATCTTTTCCTTTTCTTTATCTTCTTTCTTCATTCAGTTTAATTTTCTCCTTTTCTTCATAATTTCTTACTCTTACGGTTTTTCCTTCTTACCTTCATTCCTTCCTTTCGCTGTCATCTTTCAACCCTTCCAGTGAGTAAGCAACAATTAATTCACTGCGCCAAGAGTAATGTATTGAAATTTTCTATATATATATATCCACAAGAAAGAAACGAATATAAAGAGTAGATTTTTGTCATTTCTAGCCACTGTACTGTTTGGCAAATGGCTGGAATAAGAACAAATAGTAAGGAATAGTAATCTCATCTTTTTTTTCATGTGTGTTTTTCCTATCTCTCTCTCTCTAACTCTCTCTCTGTGTTTCCTCGTTCATTCACTCCTTCATTTATTTTCCTTATCAAATTTGTGTCTTGTTTTCAGTCATTCCCCTCAGAAGGTTTGAGGTATAATCCCATTCCCTCTGTGTCCCCTCGTCCTTAAGTGCTGGGAAGGTGTAGGGAGATGAAGGAAGAAGGCAGGAAGAGGGAAGGTAAGAAATAATACTTGTTCTATCTTCTGTCACTCTCTTCTGTTGCTCTGACTTGGGAAACGAGGGAAGGAAGGGGAAGGAAGGGATAATGAAAGGATAAGAAGGCAAGTTTGAAGATAGGGAGGAAAGAGGAAGAGGAAGAAGAAGAAGAAGAAAGGAAAGAGGAGGGAAGAAGTGAAGGAAGATGTAAAGATAATGTGGAAAGGAAATGGGAGAGAGAGAGAGAGAGAGAGAGAGAGAGAGAGAGAGAGAGAGAGAGAGAGAGAGAGAATTTTCCCCTTTGTTCATCTTTGCTTTTCCTCCTCCTCCTCCTCCTCCTCCTCCTCCTCCTATGGGTACATCTTGGGGGAGAGTAAATTAAGACCAGTAGGATGGTGGGAGAGATTAGATTACACAGAATTGCTATGTTCGAACTCCTTTGGGGAAGAGGAGGAGAAGGAGGAGGAGGAGGAGGAGGAGGAGGAGGAGGAGGAGGAGGAGGAGGAAGAGGAGGAGGAGGAGGAGGAGGAGCAGAAGTTAGGGTGGCTGTAATCAAAGTACTAATGAAAGAATGATTACAAAGTGGTGATGATGATGGAGAGAGAGAGAGAGAGAGAGAGAGAGAGAGAGAGAGAGAGAGAGAGAGAGGGAGAGAGAGAGATGGATAATAGGATAGATATTGACATAAAGGTACAAGTAATGGAGGTGAATCAGTGTATTAAGGGCAAGACTATGGTGTGTTGGTGTACTGGTGTGTTGGTGTGTTGGTATACTGGTGTGTTAGTGTGTTAGTGTGTTAGCGACTCGTTGCACACACGGTCGAATCCCACTAATACCAGGTGAACATTCTGACGCAGTTTCCTGAGTGGTTTAAAATGGAGGCGCCACACCCGGGCCGTTCACCCCGCACTTTTATTAGCGAATCTGGTTGAGTGGAACGCTGGGATTAACAGGTCAAAGAAGAAAAAGTGAATAAGTAAAGTGTGTGTGTGTGTGTGTGTGTGTGGGTGGCAAGCGTGTTGTAAAACTGAACTGCAAATGATATTGATGTTGTTGATGGTGTGATGGTGATAGTCTGTAGGAAGTGTGCTTTACTCTTCACTAACTTTGTATTTTGGTGTATGTTTTATTCTACGTTCACCTGTAAGCTGTGTTCCTTACTGTTGAAGAGGGAACTGTAGGGAAGTGAATAAAGATATATACAGTACATGATATTATGATAGGAAAAGGAGCCTTACTATTTGTTTTTTTTCAACACCTTAATACATTTCGATATATCATTTTAATGCTGTAAATGACGTAAATGGTTTAACAGTGTTTCAGGAACCAGAATTTACTCATGCTTCGAATACTTGTTTCGAACTTGCTTGTATCATGTAGTGCTTCGGAACTGACTTCTCACCGGCCCTCAGCCTGTGTCGTCAGAGTCAGCCTGAGCCCCCTTATCTGGCTACAGTTCAGCAGAATAAAGACTTAACTAAAAACACTACCGAGTTTCTTTCCTACACACTCACCGCAGTAACTAAAAATTGTTTACAGTTAGTATTAATCATAGAAAATTTAGCTAGAATTGTTAATGATCTTTATACTGTACTCAACTTCATTTTTCATTGTGTGTCTGCAAATTGTGTGTACAGTTTTTGACAAAGGAGTGCAATGATGAACAGGTGGCGTTGATTTGAAATGACATAACTTTTATCACATCTTACCTTGCACTGAATAACTGCAGGTAGTGTTTGTATCAATGGAAAAAAAGAGTTATGATGAAAAAAGCCGGGCTTACTTTTAATGAGTTGCTACTTCATTACATTTTACCTTACATTATTCACCTTTCCTGTCACTCTCGCCTGTACGGATCACACTGCACCGAATACTTATCTCTTTATTTTATTATTTTTTTTACACAAGTTCGGACAAATTTTAATGGTTACATGTACCGGACTCGTAAATTCCCCACCGCGTAAATTTTTGAGAGTTTGATGCGGATAATAAATTTTGAGTACCATCGCCTCCGCCACACCGCCGCCGCCACACCGCCGCCCTCTACGCCGGCTTATTATAAAACTATTCGCCACGTGAGCGGGCAAAATTAATTAAGCCGTGAGCCTAAATCCATACCTGTTCCCGCTACACCACCACCACCGCCACCTCCACCACCACCACCACCACCATCACCATCACCGTCCCCATCCCTTCCCCACCCCCACCCCAAAACCCACCCCACCCCAACCCCCATCACCACCACCATCCTCTACCTTCACCTCCATCTCCACTTCCTCCACCACTACCACCACCACCACCACCACCACCACTACTACTGCTTTCATCTCCAGCTCCAGCTCCACCTCCACCTCCATCTCCACCTCCATCTCCACCACTGTTGCTACTACTTTCATCTCCACCTCCATATCTACCTTCACCACCATCACCACCACCACCACCTCCACCACTACCTTCCTCCTCCTCCTCCACCTCCACCTCCATCTCCATCTCCACCTCCTCCTCCTCCTCCTCCTCCTCCACCTCCACTTCCACCTCCTCCACTTCCTCCTCTTCCTCCTCAACCGCGGAGCCACTTGTTATCAATGCTCAATGTTTTATATCCCTTGTGGCAAACACGTTGAGAGAATGCACACCTGATGAAACACTTGCACATTGCCTACTATAGTAATAATCTCTGTCACGTATTCCTTTCTCTTTCCAGGTAAGGAGATTACTTTTGTGCCAGGAGCCAATGTCCAGGGCGGTGAGGCGACGCGCTTTTACATCCCAGTGCTGCTGCCTGACGAAGTAAGTGGCATAATGCAGTGAAGGATTTAATGCCGATCTTTCAGAGTTCTCGTGGGTTTTTCGCCTCATTGTTTCTTTTTGTGGGAAAGTTAATGGAGTTGGTCGTTAGAATTAGTATTTTTTTTATCTATGATTACTTGATATTATACAGAATTAGACGTATGGTTAACCCCTTCAGTACTGGGAGGATGCAATTTTACCACGAGTTTCGGGTATGATTAGACTATTTTATTTACATTAGGAAGTGTCTGTGGAGGTCAGAAGATCAATGGCCTGAGTCTTCACTATTTTAATCCCAACATAAGACTCTGAAGGTGCATAAAATCACCAGATAGTAAGCAGAATGAATAGGAAAACGCGTCATGGTACTAAAGGGGTTAAGTTGTAACTCTTATACCTTTGTCTGGCATTTCTACTTGGTATTATTGTAACATAAGGAAATAGCTTTGCGTAAATAAGCTCAAGGAGTTTATTTGTTGACCTTTGCAAGTCAATGAATGTCAAAATGCGTAAGAATAAAGAGAAATTTGTGCTTTGGGTTATTGAGATGTGGTGATTTAAGTAATGGGTAAAGTTTCAGCGTGGGAAGGTGAACAAGACAAAATATAGACAGTGAAGGGTAACTGTAGGAGAAAAGTGTGTCAGGGAAGGTGTTTTGTTACGGAAAGAAAACTTGCGTCAATAATAGGAGGTGACGAGGGGAGACTTGCTTCATTGTTGTTGTCATTGCAGAGAGAGAGAGAGAGAGAGAGAGAGAGATTAAAATAGTGAAGACTCTGGCCATTAATCTTCTCACCTCCATAAACCTTTAACAATGTCAATAAAATGGTCTAATCGTACACAAATCTCAATATAAAAATGTGTCCCAGTACTGAAGGGGCTGACACAGTGAAGCGAGAAGGCTGAAGAAAGAGAGGAAATAGGAGGGAGTGGCTGAGGATTTGGAGGTGAAGGAAGTAAAGACAGTGGATGAAGAGGGATATAGAGGAAGTGTAGAGAGAGAGAGAGAGAGAGAGATATGGCGCATCATTTCGAGCATATAAACCCCTTCAATAGTGGGCCACATCTTTGCCTTGAGTTTTGGGTATGATTAAACCATTTTATTTACTTTGGCAAGGATCTACGGAGGTCAGAAGATTAATTGCCAGAGCCTTCACTATTTTAATCTCCCACATAAGTTCCTGAGGCTGTATAAAATCACCAAATACTAACCGGAATGAATATGGAAACGCGTCATGGTACTGAAGGGGTTAATATTCGAGATAATCCTAGCTCAATATTCTTGTTTCTCATTTCTCGCCGGCAAGGTTTACTAAAGGACTGCATTCACAAAATACTTCATGTTCTTATCCGTAAGTAATTAGTGTTTTCAACGATGTTTTTCAGGAATGCAGTGTGGCGGCTTTGTATTAACCTCTTCAGTACTGCAACGCACATTAACCATGAATGTTTGGTGTGATTAGAAGATTTTATTTACATTAGGAAGGGTCTATGGAGGGCAGAAGATAAATGGCCAGAGTCTTCACTATTTTAATCTCCACACGAGTTTATGAAGCTGTATAAAATATAGTAAGCAGGATAAATATTTTCGAAGATGTTTTCATGAATATTGTGTGGTGTTGACTGGTGTGGCTTGGTATTAATTGGTGTACAAATGGTGTAGCGTGTCATGTCGTGGTGTGAAATGGTGTAACGTATCATGGCGTGGTGTGAAATGGTGTAGCGTATCATGTCGTGGTGTGAAATGGTGTAGCGTGTCATGGCGTGGTGTGAAATGGTGTAGCGTGTCATGACGTGGTGTAGCATGGTGTAGCGTGTCATGGCGTGGTGTAGCATGGTGTAGCAGTGTCATGGCGTGGTGAGAAATGGTGTAGCGTATCATGGCGTGGTGTAGCATGGTGTAGCGTGTCATGGCGTGGTGTACAAATGGTGTAGCGTGTCATGACGTGGTGTACAAATGGTGTAGCGTGTTATGGCATGGTGTTGAAAGGTGTAGCGTGTCATAGCGTGGTGTGAAATGGTGTAGCGTATCATGGCGTGGTGTGAAATGGTGTAGCGTGTCATGGCGTGGTGTACAAATGGTGTAGCGTGTCATGTCGTGGTGTACAAATGGTGTAGCGTGTCATGGGGTGGTGTAGCATGGTGTAGCGTGTTATGGCATGGTGTTGAAAGGTGTGGCGTGTCATAGTGTGGTGTAGCATGGTGTAGCGTGTCATGTCGTGGTGTACAAATGGTGTAGCGTGTCATGGCGTGGTGTGAAATGGTGTAGCGTGTCATGACGTGGTGTAGCATGGTGTAGCGTGTCATGGCGTGGTGTAGCATGGTGTAGCAGTGTCATGGCGTGGTGTGAAATGGTGTAGCGTGTCATGGCGTGGTGTACAAATGGTGTAGCGTGTTATGGCATGGTGTTGAAAGGTGTGGCGTGTCATAGTGTGGTGTGGAATGGTGTAGCGTGTCATGGCGTGGTGTACAAATGGTGTAGCGTGTTATGGCATGGTGTTGAAAGGTGTGGTGTGTCATAGTGTGGTGTGGAGTGGTGTAGCGTGTCATGGCATGGTGTACAAATGGTGTGGCGTTTCATAGTATGGTGTGGAACGGTGTATAGCGTGTCATGGCGTGGTGTAGAAATGGTGTAACGTGTCATAGCGTGGCGTAGAAGGTGTAGCGTGTCATGGCCTAGTGTAGAATTGTGTAGCGTGTCATGGGCTGGTGTGGACTGGTGTAGCGTGTCATGGGCTGGTGTGGAATGTTGTAGCGTGTCATGGCGTGGTGTGAAATGGTGTAGCGTGCCATGGCGTGGTGTGGACTGGTGTAACGTATCATAGCATGTACACAGAAGCTGGGTATCACGTGGTGTAGTGCGGAATGTGGAATGACACAGTATAGCATGGCGAAGCGTGTCATAGTGTGGTATGGACTGGTGTAACGTGTCATGGCGTGGTGTAGAAATAGTATAACGTATCATATCACAGAAGCTTGGTATTACGTTGTGTGGAATGGTGTAGCATGTCAGGGTGGTGTGGAGTGGTGTATCGTGTCGTGTCGTGGTGCAGCATAGCGTGGTATTGGCTGAGCGGTGGAATGGGATACTTTGGTGTGTCCCGTAATGGAATCAGCGGCGATGACACTGTACTCTGTGTTACCTTTCCTCCCGCCCCGCCTTGTGTTCATCAGGGGGACAATTACTTGTTAATGTCGCCCTGCCTTCCTTCTCTCCCCTCGCTCCCTTACCTAAATCCTTATCTGCCGCGCGTTATCTTCCTTCCTCTTCCCTTCATCTCTTCTCTCCTCTATTCAACTCGCTCGGGTATTCATCTCGCCTCGTGTGTGTGTGTGTGTGTGTGTGTGTGTGTGTGTGTGTGTGTGTGTGTGTGTGTGTGTGGTATTTTAATGATTTCAGTTTTGGTAGTGGTGGTGGTGGTATTGGTGGTGGTGGTGGTGGTAGTAACAATAATAGTAGTAGTAGTAGTAGTAGTAGTAGTAGTAGTAGTTATAGTTTAGGGATTCTCCCCTTATCATTATCATTGTTATTGTTATTATCATTATTATTGTTATTATTATTATTATTGTTATTATTATTATTATTATTATTATTATTATTATTATTATTATTATTATTATTATTATTATTATTATTATTATTATTATTATTATTATTATTATTATTATTATTATTATTATTATTATTATTATTATTATTATTATTATTATTATTATTATTATTATTATTATTATTATTATTATTATTATTATTATTATTATTATTATTATTATTATTATTAT
>NC_059302.1:26072418-26074918 GCF_017591435.1 Portunus trituberculatus | reverse complement strand
CTATATGACAACAAGCCAGCCTCAGAAATTATATATAAAGCAACAACAAATAACCTGCAACTACAATACAAGACAGAGCGAGACACCAAGGAGGAGAGATGAAATATATTATGTGTGATGTGGAAAAGACACAAACCAAAGACACAAAAGACATAAATTTCCAACGTTCATGTTTAGGGTAAGAGGAAGAAATTATTGAACATCTCCTATTTGAAGACGAAACAAGGATACAAATAGAGAAACAATATTTAGATTTTGAAAAATGAAAAAAAGGAAAGAAAAAGGCAAACAAGATGAAAAGGGAAGAGCCGTTGAAAAGGCAATTCTTCCCGACGACAACCATAACCAGAACCAAAATGAAAAGAAAAGAAGAAGAAGAAGAAGAAGAAGAAGAAGAAGAAGAAGCTAAAGAAAAAGATAAAGAAGATTAAAACAACAAAACCCCTCAATACCTACCAATGCAACAAGAAGTGACTACTATAACAAATTATAACTACTATCACAACACCAACAGCAACAACAACAACAACAACAACAACAACAACAACAACAACAACAACAACACGTAGATCATGGGACTTTAATCCTTCTACTACCAAGGTCTTTTTTTATTTCCGCTAACATTTAGGTCACTGTTAAAAAAAGAAAAGAAAATAATGGACGGTAGGACATCGGAAAAGGAGGAGAAGAAGACGAAGAAGAAGACGAAGAAGAAGAAGAAGAAGAAGAAGAAGAAGAAGAAGAAGAAGAAGAAGAAGAAGAAGAAAAAGAAGAACAAGAAGAAGATGAAGAAGAAATAAAGGCATATCAGTGTGTTGTCTATACTACATGACTATTGAAGAGTCTAGTGCCAAAGAAACTATGCATTGAAGAGTTGTAAGAATGAAACTGGTCTGCAATGAATGAGTTTGTGTGTCCATTCTCTCTCTCTCTCTCTCTCTCTCTCTCTCTCTCTCTCTCTCTCTCTCTCTCTCTCTCTCTCTCTCTCTCTCTCTCTCTCTCTCTCTCTCTCTCTCTCTCTCTCTCTCTCTCTCTCTCTCTCTCACGCACACACACAACGAGGACTAACTATTATTTTTGCTCCAGTGAAACAGATCGTGTAGAGAGAGAGAGAGAAGAAGAAGAAGAAGAAGAGAGAGAGAGAGAGAGATTTCAAAACCATGGGGCACCAGTGATATTGATCCTATGAGTACTCTTGACTTACTCTTGAATGTGACTCATATAACTAGTAGTAAAGAGTTAGAGTCACCGGGATCTCGACTCTCAGATGTTGATAATGGAACTGTTCTTTTATAAACACCCAAATTCGAGTTGTCATTACAGCAGCCGACGTAATCTTGTTAGTAGAAGTGAATGCGGAAGTTGAACGGATGATATTGTGAAGTGAATAAATGCCACGAGATTAGTAAGAAAGAATAGTAGAAGCAGTTGCGGAAGTTGAGAAGAGGTGTTTTAATTTAGTAGAAATGAATGCGGAAGTTAAATGGAGAATATTGTGAAGTTTTGCTACGAGATTGAGAAGAACAAACAATAGAAATAGAAGCAGTTGCAGTAGGAAGTGTTTTGATGTAGTAGAAATGAATGCGGAAGTTGAACGGATGATATTGTGAAGTTTTGCTACGAGATTAGGAAGAATAAATAGTAGAAACAATTGCGGAAGTTGAGTAGGAAGTGTTTTGATTTAGTAGAAGTGAATGCGGAAGTTAAATGGAGAATATTGTGAAGTTTTGCCACGAGATTTGGAAAAACAAACAGTAGAGACAGGTGCAGTTGAGAAGAGAGTGTTTTAAAGCTTCGTCTCGGGATTGGGAGTAAGTAGATCAGGGGACGGAGGATTGAAGGGAGAACAAAAAGTAGAAGTGATTGGATAAGTTGACTCGACCTCCTGGCCACGAGTATACGCCTGTTCTCCCCCCTTTCTCTCTCCCCGTGACCTGCTCGGGGACTGGGATCTAAGTGGGCTTTTTGTTTAATTGTTTTTGTTGCCCTTGGTCAGATTTCCCCTCTTATATTAAAAAATAAATCACGAGTTTTTTTTTTTTTTTTTTTTATCTTCCCCTCACTCGTGTTCCGTCCACCTCCCCAATGCAAGAGTTCACCAGTACTCGTAATCTTTCACCCATTTCACTGGTACACTCTGGAGCCCCATGACTGCTTCTGTATCTTGTCTTTCTTCAATATACTCGATTTCAGATCATTATTTTGGCTCATTTTCTTAATATATACTTTTTTGCTTCCTTTTTACAATTACTTCTCTTGCATATATTGAAAAAAAAAAGTCTGCATATATAGCGAATATTAACTTGTACATTTACTTTTTTTTTATATTTCTAACATGATGATGGTGACAAAAGTATAAATGAAAGAAAAGTGACAGTCGAGAAATGAAAGCTTAATAATGAGTGTTCCTGTAGTGAGTCTTGTTGTTGTTGTAGTTAATAGTGTGTTGTATCTTCAGCTCGTTGTAAGTTTAGTGCACGCATCTGTTCTTCCTGTTTTG
>NC_059302.1:26067418-26069918 GCF_017591435.1 Portunus trituberculatus | reverse complement strand
TCTTTCTCTTCTCTTTTCCTCCTCTTCTCTTTCTCTCCTCTTTTCCTCCTCTTCTCCCTCTCTCCTGCTTCCAAGTTCTGACATTTCTTCTTTATTTCTTTATTACTTCTCCTCCATTTCTTCATTTCTTCTTCTCATTTCTCTTACTTTCCTTTCTTCTTTCTTTTATTCCTCTCTCTCTTCTCTGTCTCTCTTATACTTTTATTCTTTTTTTTACGTTTCTTTTCCTTTTCACTATTTCCTTTTCTTGTTTTAATTCTTTTTTTTTCCTTTTGTTGTTCTTGTTTTCTCCTCCTTTCTTCTCCATCCTCTTCCTTCTTCTTTTTCCTTTTCTTTTTTCTTTTTTTTCTTTCTTCCTCCTCTTCTTTTATTCGCTTCCTGTCTTTCCCATACCTGTTCTCCATTCTCTTTCCTTCTTCTTCCTCTTTTCCTCCTCTCTTCTTTTTTCCTTTCCTTTTCCTATTCCCATTTTCTTCTCTTTTAATCTCTCTCTCTCTCTCTCTCTCTCTCTCTCTCTCTCTCTCTCTCTCTCTCTCTCTCTCTCTCTCTCTCTCTCTCTCTCTCTCTCTCTCTCTCTCTCTCTCTCTCTCTCTCTCTCTTCTCTCTCTCTCTCTCTCTCTCTCTCTCTCTTCTCTTTCATTCTCTTTCCATTTTCTTTCACTTCCTCTACCATTCGTTTTTCTCTTTTTTTTTATTTTCTCTCTAATTTTCCCCTCCCTTCACCTCATTCCCTCCTCTTTCCTCTCCTTCCCTCACCTCTCTTTATCTCACTCTCCTCTCCTCCCCTCCCATTCCCTCCCCTCTCTTTCCCTCATTACCCTTCCCCTCTCTCTCCCTCTCCCCATCCCAGCTCGCCTCAAGACATCAGGTTTATAGTGGTAGAGGGGAGAGGGGAATGGGAGAGGGGAGAGAGGGGGAGAGAGGGATATTTGTTGACTCTTAGATGGGAGCTTAAGGTAAATTAAGAGATAATAAGGCCCCCCTCTCTCCCTCTCTCCCCTCTCCTCTCTCCCTTCTTTCCTTTCCTCTCCCCTTTCTCCTCTTTCCTCTCTTCTGCTTTTTTTTCATTCTTCTCTCTCTCTCTCTCTCTCTCTCTCTCTCTCTCTCATGGGTCATAATAGCTTTCCCCTCCCCTTATTTCCCCTCCTCTTCCCTCCCATTCCCTTTCCTCTCCTCCCCTTCACTTCACCTTCCTCTCCTCCTCTTACCTCCCCATTCCCTTCCTCTCCTCTTGTACTTGATTAGAAGAGATCTGGAGGAAAAGGGGAGGAAAGAGAGGGGAAGGAGGAAGGAGAAGGAGGAAGGGCAATGTGAAATAAAAGGAGAGGGAAGGGGAAAAAGAGGATAACTTGATGGTTGACAGGGGTGAAAGTTTACTCTCTCTCTCTCTCTCTCTCTCTCTCTCTCTCTCTCTCTCTCTCTGTTTTTTTCGTGTATTTTCATGATCTTTACTGTATTATCACCACCACCACCACCACCACCACCACCACCACCACCACCACCACCACCACCTCCTCCTCCTCCTCCTCCTCCTCCTCCTCCTCCTCCTCCTCCTCCTCCTCCTCCCATCACCATCTCGGCTATGGGCTCGTTCCCCTCATCATGTTCCCATTACAAATATTACTCCCCCTCCATTATATGCGTCACTTCGCCCCCCCATTACTTTCTGGAGCCTGAGGACCACCACCACCACCACCACCACCACGACGACAGACAGAGAGGAAGCAAGACAAGCAATTGGAATGAGGGAGACAAACAGTATCGGATAGACTTTACAATTCTTCTCAGTGGTTGTTCCCTCCTTCCTTCCTTCCTTCCTTCATTCCTTCATTCGTCCCTTTCTTCCTTCGTTCCTTTCTTTCTTCCTTCTTTCTTCCTTCCCTTTGTTCCTTTTTTCCTTCTTTCTTTCGTTAGTTGTTAGTTTGTGGATTTCTTTCCTTCTTTCTTTTCCTAATTTCTTTCTATTTTCCTTCGTTTCTCACTTTCCTATCTTATCTCTTTCATTTCTCATTACATCCTTCTTATTCTGTATTTCTTCGTTTCTTTCTTTCTTCCTTCTTTTCTTCCTTACCGTCCTTCTTTCCTTGTTTCTTTTCCTTCCTTCCTTCCTTCCTTCCTTCCTCCTCGATTCCTTCCTTCCTTTCTTCTTTCCTTCGCTTCTTTCTTTCTTTCTTTTCTCTTTTTTCTATGATTCAATTTCCCATAATGTTTTCCTATTTTCATAAATTTTCCTTAAATATCTTTTCTTTTCCTTTTCCTTTTCCTTATTCAACTTTACTCCAAAATTTTTCCCTCTTTTCTCATTTTCCCAGTCTTAATTTCTTTACTGTATCACGTTCCATGTTTCTTTGCAATCTGTTCCAATTTTCCTCTCTCTCTCTCTCTCTCTCTCTCTCTCTCTCTCTCTCTCTCTCTCTCTCTCTCTCTCTCTCAGCCAGTCATCTAAATCTATATCTATTGGGAGTCTCCTTCCTCTCTGTGCTTGATAGCGTGAAATTAC
>NC_059302.1:26057418-26062418 GCF_017591435.1 Portunus trituberculatus | reverse complement strand
TAAAATTACCGTGTTTGTTGTATTGGCTCGTGTATTCTTTGTTCACACGAATTACAATATCACGTGTGTATATTTTTGTTCTTGTTTTTGTTCTTGTTTTGTTCTTATTTTTTCTTTTATTCTTGTTCTTCTTCTTGTTCTTACTCTTGTTCTTGTTTTCTTACTGTTATTCTTGTTCTTCTTGTTCTTATTCTTGTTCGTGTTCTTGTTCTTGTTTTTTTCGTGTTCTTCATTTACTTATTCTTGTTCTGTTTCTTGTTCTTGTTGTTCTTGTTCTTCTTTTTCTTGTTTTTTCTCCTCCTCCTCCTCCTCCTCCTCCTCTTTCCTCTGTAGTTTTACCCATTGATGTTTAAATAACTGCAGTCCCATTGCTTGTGTGTGTGTGTGTGTGTGTGTGTGTGTGTGTGTGTGTGTGTGTTTTGTGTTTGGTTCAGCATGAGGAATGTTTCGTGTGAGGAATGGAAGGCCAAGTTTGGTTTCTCCCTCGTGAGCCAAAGTTGAGCCGAGCAGGGACAGTAAACCACCACCACCACCAGCCACCAGCCACCACCACCACCACCACCACCACCACCACTACTGCTTTGTGTTCTCTTTTTATTTTTTTTTCTGTTTCCTGCTTTTTTTGTTTGGTTTTTGTAAGTGGTTGTACAGGTGGTGGTGGTGGTGGTGGTGGTGGTTGTTGTGTTTGTGGTGGTGGTAGTAGTAGTAGTAGTAGTAGTAGTAGTAGTAGTAGTAGTAGTAGTAGTAGTAGTAGTAGTAGTAGTAGTAGTAGTAATAGTAGTCGTAGTAATGGTAGTAGTAGTAGTAGTAGTAGTAATAGTAATAATAGGAGTAGTAATGGTAGTAACAGAAGTAGTAGTGGTAGCAGTAGTAGTAGTAGCAGTAATAGTAGTAGTAGTAATAAACAATTTTTTACTATTCTTTATTTTCAGCTTATTATTTTTTTTACCTTCTGTAAGCTAATTTGAAGTTAATTGTTATTGGTCTCAAAGCATGTGCATTATCTCTTTCTTTGTTACTTTGCATACATTTTAAAATCATTCTAATTAATACTCGAAAACTGGTAAAAACATTGGCATTCAGCAGACACTTAATTTGTTGCGACACACACACACACACACACACACACACACACACACACACACACACACACACACACACACACACACACACACACACACACACACACACACACACACGTATTCTCTCTCTCTCTCTCTCTCTCTCTCTCTCTCTCTCTCTCTCTCTCTCTCTCTCTCTCTCTCTCTCTCTCTCTCTCTCTCTCTCTCTCTCTCTGTCTATCTATCCATCTATCTATCTACTTTTATCTATCTGTTCTTTGGTATTTGTCCTGACATTACGTGAACAGATTAAACATTGATGTGTGTGTGTGTGTGTGTGTGTGTGTGTGTGTGTGTGTGTGTGTGTGTGTGTGTTAATCTTCACCCGTTGTGTAGACTAGGACAGTGTCAGAGGACCATATAAAATAATAGATAAACCAGTGCGAGAGACGAGGAAAGAGGAGGAAAGAGGAGGAAGAGGAGGAGGAAGAGGAAGAGGAAAAGGAAGAACAGCTTTGAAACACATTAATAAGGGGAAACATGTATAGATGATAATAGTAAAACAAATAATAGAAGGAAAAGTGGATAGATGGTGAAATGGGATAAGAGAGAGAGAGAGAGAGAGAGAGAGAGAGAGAGAGAGAGAGAGAGAGAGAGAATTCACAGATAAAAGCAAGAATCACAGCATTATTAATGAAAGAAAGAAAGAAAAAAACAAAAACAAATAAAGGGTAAGACGATAGGAAGAAAGGAATGGGACGTGAAGAAGAAGAGAAGCAAAAAATCAATAACCTTAATAATAATAATGGAAGAAAAGAAGAACTAAGCAAAACAAATAAAGACGAAAAATAGATAAAGAAGAAAAAATACAAATGAAATTACGAGAATGAAACAAAAAAATATGATTAAAAAAAGGAAAAGAAAGAGAAAACAGGAGACAGTAATAAATAAAGATAAAAATGAAAAACGAAACAGAGAAACAGAGAAAAACAAGAGACTAACTCCCAGTCACGAACACCGAGGAATGTATATATAGTATTGGTTTTAGAAGAGGAGGAGGAGGAGGAGGAGGAGGAGGAGGAGGAGGAGGAGGAGAGGGATGGAGGCGGTGGTGCGTGAGGGAGCTGGAGGAGGAAGCGGAAGAAGAAGAGGAGGAGGAGGAGGAGGAGTTGGAGAGAGAAAGAGAGGGAGAAAGAGGGTTGGCGTGGAGGCTTTGGGAGAGGAGAGAGGGAGTGTTGGGGGGTGGGGGGTGAATATTCATGGCTTACTCTAATATTGTGAGAGGCGACGCTCATCTGCCGAGGAAATATTGGCCGACGAGGAAGACAGCGCGGCACTGAGCGAACGTCACCTGAAACACACACCTCCTCCCACCTTACCTAATTTGCAATCAGATCCTCGCCTCTCTCTCTTCCCTCTCCCTCTTCCTCCTCCTCCTCCTCCTCCTCCTCCTCCTCCTCCTCCTCCTCCTCCTCCTCCTCCTACCTCTCATCTCCTCTCCTCTCCCTTCCTGTCTCTCCTCTCCTCCTCTCCCTCCTCTTCCTCCATCTTACATTCTCTCCCCTCCTCTCCCTCCTCTTATCTCCCCTCCTCTCCCTTCCTCTCTCCTCCTCTCCCTCCTCTTCCTCTCTCTCCCTCCATCTTCCTTCCTCTCCCCTCTCCCTTTCCCTCTCTCTCTCTCTCTCTCCCTCCCACCCTGCTTACCTTTCCTTCCTACCTTGGCCTCCTTTCTTTCTCTCGTTCCTTCGTTCCTTCTTCATTTTTGTACCTCCTTTTTCTTTTTCTTTCTCTTTTTCTTTTTTTCTTTTCTTTATTTCGTTGTCTTTATTATTGTTGTTTTTTATTTTGTTTGTTTTTTGTGTCCTTGGCCTTCTTTCTTTCCTTCGTTTCTTCGTTTCTTCTTCATTTTTGTATCTTTTTCTCTCTTTTTCTTGTTTTTTCTTTTTTTTCTTTTGTTTTTTTTTGTTTTTTTTTTGCTTTTTCTTTGTTTTTGTGTGACTTTTATTGCTCTGTATATTTGTATGATTTTTTTTTCCATTATTCATATTTCCTTTTTCTTTTTCTTGTTATTTTTCTCTCCTTTTTCTCATGCCTTACTTTTCATTTTCATTTATTTATTTTTTTTTCTCAGATTTCCTTAATAATGAGCTACCACATTTTTTTTTCTTATTTTTCCTTCTTTAGTCTTTCCTTATTTTTTCTTTTTCAATATTCTGTCTTTTTTTTTCTTTGCTTACATTTTATTGTTTTTCTCTCTCTTGGCTTCTTTTGAAATCTTTTACAAATTCTATAAAAAAAAAACAACTTAAATATCTTGTTTTAGCTTCTTACTTCTTTTTCTGTGTTTCTATTATCTATCGAATTTTGTGTTTTTTTTTCTTTAATTTCTTCTATTTTATCCTTCCGTTTATTTCCTCGTGTTTTCCTTCCAATATTCTTTTTTTTTATATCAGTACTCAACATTTCCGTCTTTTCAAACTCTCCTCTCCTTTATTTTCCTATTTCATTCTGTCTCTTTTTCGTTTTTTTTCTGTTTCTCCTTCCTTTTTATCTTGACGTAAGGAAGGAATGCGGAAGGACGGGAGAAGAATGTTTTTTTTTTTTGTAATTCTTTTATTCTATTTACTATTTACCTGTTTTTCCCACTCACATTTATTATACATCCTCTTAATCTTCCCTGTTCTTCTCCCTCCCTATTTTTTTTCCTTTTCTCTGTGGTATTTTTCTTATTCTTTCACTTTCCTTATCTTTTTTTCATCCGGCTCTTGAATAAAAAAGCTCCTCCTTCTTCTCCTCCTCCTCCTCCTCCTCCTTCTCCTCCTCCTTCTCTTTCTTCTCTATGACGCGAAGTAAGTAAACAAACCTCGAAGCCAAAAGGTGATTCCTGTGGTGTGTGTGTGTGTGTGTGTGTGTGTGTGTGTGTGTGTGTGTGTGTGTGTGTGTGTTTGTGTGTGTTTGTGGAAGGTATGGTAAACACATTTCACATTCCTGCGGCGAAGGAGGAGTTCCGAGAGAGAGAGAGAGAGAGAGAGAGAGAGAGAGAGAGAGAGAGAGAGAGAGAGAACTCGAGTGTCACGCCGGGAATGTAAACAGAAGGTCTTACAATCAGTGCCGCTTGGTAGGTACGCTTGGCTCTCTCTCTCTCTCTCTCTCTCTCTCTCTCTCTCTCTCTCTCATCCGTCTTTCAATCCCTTCTCTTACTCAATCCTTGCTTTCCTCTATTCCTTCCTTTTCTAAGTTTTCTTTTTCTTTATTTTCCTTTTCGTGTGTTTTCTTTCTTTTCTGTAATTCTGATTGTTTTCTGATTGTTTTCATTTCTTTTTTTTGTTATTTTCATTTCATTCTTTTGTTTTTTGTTTTCTTAGTGTTGTATTTGTTATTCCTGTCTTTTTTTTACTATTTATTTGTTGTATTGTTTGCTTTTCTTATTTTCTTTTTCTTTTCTATCTTGTACATTTTCTTTCTCGTATCTATGGTTTTGTTTTCTCTTCCTCCTATGTTTTTATTTCATTATTATCTTCTTTATGTATTTCGTTAGATTCTGTTTTTTTCTTACTTTTTATTCTTTTTTTCCTGTTTTGTTGATTTTCTCTCCCTTTTTTTCCTCCGTTCTTCTCTGTTCTCTATTCTTCTTTTCTCTATCGTTTTCTTTTTCCTTTTTCGTTGATTTCCCTCTTCATTTTCTCTCCCTTCTTGAATTATGAAGTATTTATTCATTTTTTTTTGCATTTTATTTTTTTCTTTACCTAATTCCTTTCTTCATCTAGTTCCTCGCGTGTTCACTTCATCTTTTGCTTCTCTTCATTTATTTTTTTTGCCTTTGATCTTATTTTTATTCCTCCTTTCTCTTTTTTATCAGTATTTGCTTTTGTACCTTTTCACACACACACACACACACACACACACACACACACACACACACACACACACACACACACA
>NC_059302.1:26044918-26052418 GCF_017591435.1 Portunus trituberculatus | reverse complement strand
TCTCGCTACCTCTTTGCCATCTTCACAAAAGCCGGAGAAGTGCTTGAAAAATAGCAAAAGATGATAAGGAAGGAGAAGGGGACTGGCCAATGTTTTTACTGAGAGAGAGAGAGAGAGAGAGAGAGAGAGAGAGAGAGAGAGAGAGGTGTTTTGTTTTATTTTTTTTTCATTTTTCGTGGCTTGTAGAATGGGAGATGGAGAAAAAGAAAGGGAAATGAAAGAAAATTGGTAAATGTACATAAATAGTGGAAAAGATTGAGTTGTTTTAGGATGAGAGAGAGAGAGAGAGAGAGAGAGAGAGAGAGAGAGAGAGAGAGAGAGAGAGAGTGAGAGAGGAAGGGATACGAGATGAAAAAGAGGAATAACAAGAAAATAGCAATAACAAGAAAATGAAAATGAGTGAATGAAGGAGAGAAAAAAAAGGCAGGATGGTAAAATAATTGAAAAAATACAACATTGAGGAAGAGAAAAAAGAAATTAAGGATGAAATAAGCAAAAGAGCAAGAAAAAAGTAAAAAAATGAAATAAAAAAGTAAGAAAATTTTAAGAAAGAAAATATGATGTATGGAAAATAGGAAAATATAAAAGAAAATACATAAATGATGACACAGAAGGAAAGAGAGAGAGAGAGAGAGAGAGAGAGAGAGAGAGAGAGAGAGAGAGAGAGAATAGAAACGGACAGCCCGAAGAGGGAAGATAAGGAAGACGGAAAATAATTGGAAGACGAACGAGAAAGAAAGGGAAGAGGAAAAAAAAAGAAAAAAGAAATAGAGGAGAGATAACAAGTAAAGAATGTGAGACCCTAAGGAGGGAGATCGGGGGAGATGACAAAGAAAAAGAAAAAAAGACATGAAAAAACGAAAGAAAAAAGAAATGCGCAGAAGAGAGGAAGATAAAGAAAGGAGGAAGGGAAAGACGAAAGATGGAAGGGACAGAGAGAGAGAGAGAGAGAGAGAGAGAGAGAGAGAGAGAGAGAGAGAGAGAGAGAGAGAGATGGTGAAATGAATGACAGGATAAAAGAAATGATGAAAAGAGAGAATGGAGAATGGAGATGGGAGTAGGAAAGAAAGCAAAGAAGGAGGAAAAAGATAGATAATGGAAAGGAAGAGAGGTAGATAAAGATGGAGAGTAGGAAAAGAGGGAAAGGGAGGGAGGAAAGGGAAGGTAAAGAGATAAAAAGGAGATAAAGGAGGAAATAGAGAAGGCAAGAAATATAAAGAACAGAAAATGAAATGAAGTAATGAGGGAAGGAAAAAGAGAAAAAGAAAAGGAGAGAAAAATAAATGGATGGAGAGATGGAAAGAGGGAGAGGAGGAAGAAGGAAGGGAAAGAAGGGAGATAGAGAAAAGACAGGGAGGCAGATAGAGAGAAGGAGAGGGGGAGATTAAGAGAAAAGGAAGGAAGGTGTGTGTGTGAGAGAGAAAGAGAGAGAGAAAAACGGGAAAGGAGAGAAGGAGAGAAAAGGAAGGAAGTGGAAGAGAGAGGTAGAAAGAGAGAATGAACAAGGGGAGGGGGAGGGAGGGAGGGAGGAAGGGTAACTTGTGTGAATTAGCTCCAGACGGACAAGTTTGAGCAAGTTTTACAATGTCGTGTGTTCATTCTGGTTTGCATGCGGATTTTTATGTCATGCGCAAACTACCACCACCACCACCACCACCACCACCACCACCACCACCACCACCACCTCCTCCTCCTCCTCCTCTTGCTTTCATTAATTTCCTCCCCTTCTCCTCTTCTTCCTTCTATTTTTTCTATTTTGTCTCTTTTTCTTTTTTCTTTCCACTCCAAATCTTCATCCTTCCTTCTTTCTCTTCCTTTGTTCCTTCGTTTATTTTTTTCCTTCCTTCCTTCTTTTCTTGATTCATTATTTTCTGTTTTCTTTTTCTTTTCTTCCTATTTCTTTTTTTCCTGGCCATGGTTACTATTTAATTCTATTTTCTTTCTTTTTTCATTTTTTTTTCTATTTCTTTCGTTTATTCCTTCCTTATCTTCTCTGTTTACTCTTCTCCCTCTCTCATTTCCCTTCTTTTCTTTCTTTCTCCTTCTTATCTTCTTTGTTTCTTTGTCTTTTCCTTTCTTCTTTCTCTTGTTTTTTTCTTTTTTTTTTTTCTATCTTTCATTCTTCCTTTTATTGTTTCTTTTTCTTTTCTTTCCTTCTTTCTTTCTTTCTCTCCTTTCTTTGTTTCTTTTCCTCTTTCTTTCTTTCTTTCTCTCTTTCTTTCTTGTTTGTTTGCTTACTTATTCAATCCCTGTCCTCATTCTTTTCTTTTTCTTTTTTCTTTTCTTTGTTCCTCTTTTTCTTGTTATTTTTACTTTCTTTTTCCATCTGTTCTTCGTTTCCTTCATTCTTTCATCCTTCCTTCTTGTGGTTTTCTGCTTCTTTCTTCTTTCTTTCCTTTATCTTTCTTTCATATTCTCTTCCTCATACCTTCTCTCGTAATTTTCTCCTTTTTGCACATTTTTTTCTTTCTTTTTCTTCTTATTTTTTCCCTTTTTTCGTATTTATTTTAATTTTCCTTAGCATCTTTCCCTTTCCTTCTATTTCATCTTTTCCTCCTTTTCATTTTCTTTATCTATTTTTTCTTGTCTCTTTTTCCTACTCCTCCTCCTCTTTAATTCTACTTCTTCATTCTCCCCCACAACTCCTCCTCCTCCTCCTCCTCCTCCTCCTCCTCCTGCTCTTCCTCCTCCTCCTCCCCAGCTTCTTCGTAACTAACGTGGATTGTGTCCATGGTAGAAGAAGGAGAGGAAGGAGAGAGAGGAAGAGGGAGAGGAGGAAGAGTGAGGAAGAGGGGGGGGAAGAGGAGGAGAGGGAGGGTTTAAGGTGGTGCTCTGAAGTGACAGAAGGAGTTAGGTAGAAGCTGTGTCTTGAGTGAGGAGGAGGAAGAGGAGGAAGGAGGAAGGAGGAAGGAGGAGGAGGAGGAGGAGGAGGAGGAGGAGGAGGAGAGGAAGAAGAAAGAAAGAAATAGTGAGACAGCATAATTTTGGGGTGTATTTTTCGAGAAAGGAATAACGTGGAGATGAGGGAAAAGAGGAAAAAAAGAAGAGGAAGAGGAAGAGGAAGAGGAAGAGGAAGAAGAGGAGGAAGAAGAGACAGTAGTAGCAACATGAGGGGAAAAGATTAAATGGGAAAAAAATACACTTGGAGGGAAAATATGAATAAGAGAGGAAAGAAAGAAAACTTACCACCACCACCACCACCACCACCACCACCACCATCACCACCACCACCACCACCACCACCAACAACAACAACAACAACAACAGCGCCAAAGAAATACCATGGGAAAGAGAAAAAGAGGAAAAAGAAGAAGAAGAGGAGGAGGAGGAGGAGGAGGAGGAGGAGGAGGAGGAGGAGGAGGAGGAGGAGGAGGAGGAGGAGAAAAAATAAGATGAAGGAGAAACAGTAACAACAACATGAAAGGAAAAGATTAAATGGAAAAAAAAACACTATAAGGGAAAATATGACCACCACCACCACCACCACCACCACCACCACCACCAACAACAACAACAACAACAACAACAACAACAGCACCACATATACATCTGCTTGGAACTTACGAGCAATTTAAAGTCAACAATATGTAATCTGAGGGAGACCGAACGCCATCTCAGTGTGGGCGGAATTCAATTTTACTGGAGTCTCCGCTACACTGAAGGAGGAGGAGGAGGAGGAGGAGGAGGAGGAGGAGGAGGAGGAGGAGGAGGAGGAGGAGGAGGAGAAGGGTTGATGTTTTTGCTTCTGTATTCAGTTATCAATACATTAATATCTTGATTCTTTGTTTTGTTTTTTCTCTTCTTCTTTTTATCCTGTTTTTCTTCTTTTTTTTTTTTTTTTTTTACGTGCTCTTTTTTATTTTTATTAATATTCCGAGTAAGTTATCGCACTCTCTTTGTTTTTGTTTACGTTCTTCCTTCAGTCCTTCGTTATTTTCTTTACATCTATATTGATTCTTCATTTCCTTTCTGTCTGCTCATGTTTTTTTATAATTTTTTTCTGTATTATTTGCATATTTTAACTGAATTATTGCACTCTGGTTTGCTTTATGTTCTTCTTTCAGTCCTTCATTATTATCTTGACATCCATATTGATTCTTTATTCTATTTTCGTCTATTAATTTTTCATTTTTATTTTTCTTCATGAGTTCTTTTCATTCGCATTCTAAGTCGATCACTGCACTTCCATTAATTTGTTTCAGTTCTTTCTTCAGTCCACCATTATTTTCATTTTTCATTCTTTTTTCCTTTCATTATTTGCATATTCTAACTAAATCACTGCACTTCCATTGTTTTTATTTACTTTCTTCCCTCAGTCGTAATTTCTGTGACTTGAGACTTCATCACTAATCAGTTTTTTTTTTTTATAGAGACATTTATAATTACGAAACAAAATGAAATGGGGAACGTTACTTATTTGATCAAGACTTCACCTCTCTTCCTTATAGCAGTGAATAGTTGAAGATTAAACCTTTTAGTACAGTCATCGCAAAAAGTTTAGGGTAATCATGTCTCTAAATAGGTTTACAGTACCAGGACGCGTTTTCATATTCATTCTGGTTACTATTTGGCAATTTCATACAGCTTCAGAAACATATGTTGGGATTAGGATAGTAAAGACTCTGGCTATTAATCTTTATGACCTCCTTAGACCCTTCCTAATGCAAATAAAATCGTCTAATCGTTCTCAAAAAATCAAGGTAAAAAAATGCGTCTCGGTATTGAAGGGGTTAATGTCTCAGCAAAATTGATCTGTTGACGTAATAAATGGTAAGAGAGAAGAGCGATTGCGTGAACCTTGTGTTGTATAGTGAGACGTGGACTGTGGACGGACTGAATAGCATACTGTAGACTCGCTCGTTGATATTCCTGGAGGTGGAGGAACATACTGGCTTGTTTGAAATGTTGTGCTTCTCTGCTTCTCTCGATGTGTTAACTCTGTAATTGTCTAGGGAATGTTCTGTGAGTTTGTAGTTTTTTGTCTGTCTCTGTGTGTATCTCTATTTTTTCTCTTTCTCTCTCTGTGCTTGTCTCTCTTCCTTTCTTTGTTTCTTTCTCTCTGTCTCCTTCTCTTTCTCTCTCTCTCTCTCTCTCACTCTGTATGTTTCTTTCTTTCTTTCTGTCTGTCTTTCTCTTTGAATCTCTTTGTCATTCTCTCTCTTACTCTCTCTCTCTCTCTCTCTCTCTCTCTCTCTCTCTCTCTCTCTCTCTCTCTCTCTCTCTCTCTCTCTCTCTCTCTCTCTCTCTCTCTCTCTCTCTCTCTCTCTCTCTCAGGCCCTATATAGGTATTGATGGCGAAAGTTAAGCTACCGAAAAGAGATAATGGTGAGCCGTGCACGGGAGAAACACATTATTAAGGTGACGTACCATTATTTCTCATCATCACCACCACCACCACCACCACCAACACCACCACCACCACCACCACCACCACCACCAACACCACCACCAACACCACGAAGAAAGAGAAGAGAAATGAAAAAAAAAAAGATAACCAACTCGAGGACAAGAAGGGAGAGTAAGAGAGAGAGAGAGAGAGAGAGAGAGAGAGAGAGAGAGAGAGAGAGAGAGAGAGAGAGAGATAAGTAAATGATAAAGTTATGGTGGTGGTGATTGTGGTGGTCGTGGTGAGGAAAGGGATGTGGTTAATGGGTAGGTGTTATGGTGGAAGGAATGGGTGGTGTGAAGGGCGCAGTGGTGGATTAGATGGAGGATAATGGGTAGTTTTGTGTGTGTGTGTGTGTGTGTGTGTGTGTGTGTGTGTTGGGTTATTTCTATTATGCTATTCTCTCTCTCTCTCTCTCTCTCTCTCTCTCTCTCTCTCTCTCTCTCTCTCTCTCTCTCTCTCTCTCTCTCTCCCCGCTTTATCGCTTCCTGCTGTTCTTTCTCCCATTCACTCTCTTTTTGTCTCTTCCTTTCTCTATTTTTCTTCCTTCTCTTATTCTTTTCATTGTTCTAAAACTTTTTTCTTTTATATCTTTTCTTCCATTCCCATTTTCTGTATTTCCTTCTTCATTCCTTTCTTCTCCTTCCATTTCCTGGATTTCACACTTTTCCCTTTTTGTTTCCTGTTATTATTTTATTCCTTTTTCTTTTTGTGCATGTTTTTTTTTTTTTTTTACTTTTCTCTTGTTTCTCTTTCTGTGTTATATTTTCCTGCCACTTTTCTTTAATTTCTTCTAACTTTCCGCTTTTCTTTTTTCGTCTTTCTTATCTTTATTACATTTTATTTATCCATGTTTTCTTTTTTTTTTCTTTTTATTTTTTGTATATTTTGGCATCACTTAATTCACTTCCCTGTTATCATTTTAATTTCTTTCTTCCTTTGTTTTCTCTTTTTATTTAATCTTTCCTTTCTTATTTCCTTTTTTTATTCTCTCTTCCTCCCTTCGTTATTTTTGGCGCCATTTCCTCGTTTCATCTATTACTTCTTTTTATCCTTCCTTTTATTCTTTCCTCTTCCTCTTCCTTCTATTTCGTATCCTCCTAATCTTTTCCTTCATTTTCCTTCCCTTTCCTTTCTTTTCTTATTCTTTTCCTCCTCTTCATCGTTTTTTTCCCTTTCCCTTTCCTTCTCTCCTTTCCTTCTTTTTATTCTTTTTTCAGCCTCTTCTTCTCTACTTTCAATCTCTTCCTCCTTCATTTTCCTTCCTTTCTGTTACTCTCTGTTACTCTTTCCTCCTCTTCTTGCTCTCCTTCCTTATCGTCTTATCCTTTTTCTTTCGTTCTTTTCCTATCTTTCCTTTTATTCTTTCCTTCTCTTTTTTTCTCTACCCTTTCTTCATTTTTCTTTCTTTTTATTCTTTTTTTCTCGTCTCTCTTCTTTCGTAAAATCTTATCCCTTTTTTTTGCCTTCCTTTTCCTTCCTTTCCTTCTTTCCTTCTCTTCCTCTCTCCTTTCGCACCTTCTTACTCCTTCACATCCCTTCCTTTCTCTTCCTCTTTCCTCTCCTACTTTCTTCCCCCCTTCCGTTCTTGCATTCTTCCCATCTTCTCCTCTTCCTCTTCCTCCTATCCCATATCCTTCAATCTTTCCCTTCCTTTCATTCCATCCTTCCCTTTCTCTCTTCTTTCCTACTCTCATCCCCCTCCTTTCATATTTTACTGTTCCCATCCTCCTCTTCCCCTCTCCTTTCGTACCCTCTCACCCCTTTCACTTCCCCCTCCCTTTTCCCTTCCATCTAAGTAGGACAGAGCCACAGACTTTATCTTTCTCTTTATCTTCCCCGTGGACAATTAAGCAAAGGCTCCTCGACCCTGGACAGGCGAACAACTTGGCCAAACTTTGACAATAGACTTAATTTCCATTTGCATTAAGACAATTTTCTCAAGGAAGGTAACCAAGCGAGGCTGATTCTTACTGGTCTCTTTTTTTTCTTTTATTTTTCGTTTCTCTTTTTTATTTTATTTGTGTGTGTGTTGGTTCTGAGTGGCTGTGGGTGGTTCTGAGTGGTTCTGAGTGGTTCTGGATGGTTCTGAGTGGTTCTGGATGGTTGTGAGT
>NC_059302.1:26034918-26039918 GCF_017591435.1 Portunus trituberculatus | reverse complement strand
CACTCCTCTTCACCAGTACCAGCAGTCGGCCGCGGACCCTAACCACCACCTCGGACTAGCAGGCCTCGCTCACTACCATCCCTCACCATGGTACAGCCAGCTTGCCCCGCCGCCAACTAAAGGTCGTCTCTAGCAACGTCCGTGGTCTCCGGACTAACCTTGCAGACTTATACCACAACTGTGTGCAACGACACAATGCAGACGTTGTTGTGGTGACCGAGACATGGCTGAACAGTGAGGTGGAGCCCACGTATGGCAGGATGCAGGGCTTCACCCACTGGGTGAGGAGGGACCGACAGGAGCGAACAGGAGGTGGAGTGGCTGTCTGCTTCAAGGAAGGAATGCAGGCCCAGCTACTCGACATAGACACGCCTCCAATGATGGAGATGATGTACTTCCGAGTAATGCTGGCAGACCGCTCAGCCCTCCTGCTGTGTGCCCTGTATCGCCCCCCGCGACAAGGGCCTGACTCACTCTTGTACCTGACTGAGACCTTAGACAACCTGATGATGGCACACAGCTGCAGCCACGTGCTGATTGTGGGGGATCTCAATCACCACCTGGAAAGAGACGCCTACGAGAATCTCCTGAGGTGCAGGGTCTGACAGATCATGTCACCTTCCCACACATGAACGAGGAGGGACATTAGACCCTGTCATCTCAGACTACCAGGAAGACAAGCTTCAGTGTCATCAGCTGGGGCTCGTGGGCAGCTCTGACCATCACGCTGTACTGACACAGCTGGAAGTGGGCGTGGCTCAGGACGAGGCCACCACCCGCACCATCTGGCTGTGGAACAAAGCAGACTGGGCTTCCCTGCGCCGCGACCTGACCCACACCCCATGGGCCACTCTGCTACAGGGAGGAGCAGAGAGTGAAGCACTTGCACTCACCTCTCACCTTCTCGCCCTCCAGAGACGCCACGTCCCACACAGGGAATACACCACCAGATCGACGGATCAGCCATGGTTTGGCTACCGTTGCCGTGTTGCTGCCGAGGCAAAGTATGCTGCCTGGCTCCGCTACAAGAGGAACCCGACTCGGCGCAACAAGGACCTGCACAGGGCTGCATGCAGGAGGATGGTGGTAACCAGCAAGTGGGCCTTAAAAAAGTGGGAGGAAAGCCTGCGCCGGAAACTGTGTGGCACTGGCGTAGGAAACAAAACTTGGTGGTCTCTTGTTAAGGACAAACAAGGAACTGGCCACCAAGAATCCATCCCTCCCTCAGCAAGCAGGACGGTACTGTCGCCACCAGCAGTAAGGAGAGGGCACAGTTGCTGGCTTCCTTGTTTGCTGGAAAAATGAAGGTCGGGAATCCACAGCAGCCACCGCCTCAGCTGGTCCAGCAATGTGAGAAGACTGTCACCATGGTGGAGGTGACGCATCAGCAGGTGAAGCGATTATTGCGGGGCTGGACACACAGAAAGCCACCGGCCCTGATGACATCAGCCCGCACCTGCTGAAGCGATGCTCCCAGGAACTGGCTGCCCCTCTCACCCAAGTCTTCACAACTTGTGTACGGGAAAACGTCTGGCCTTCAGTGTGGAAGGAGGCTCGAGTAGTTCCTGTACACAAAAAGCTCCAGGACGGACCCAAAAAACTACAGACCCATATCCCTGTTGTCAGTGGTGGGTAAAGTGTTTGAGAGGGTCGTGGCAGAGGTGGTGTGTAGCCATCTCAAGGACAATGCCCTCCTCTCAGACCAACAGTTTGGGTTCAGACCTGGAAGGTCAACCTCCGACCTAATGATGCTTCTCACCAGGCATTGGCAGGACGCCCTCGACGACGGCAAGGACACTATAGTGGTTGCTTTGGACATAGCAGGAGCTTTTGATAAAGTATGGCACAACGGATTACTAGAAAAGCTTCGTGCTAAAGGCATCCAGGGTGGCTTGCTACGACTCTTGGGAAATTACCTGCAGGACAGAAGCCTCAAGGTGGTTGTCAACGGGCAAACATCTGAGTCCCTGCCTGTGGAGGCATCAGTGCCACAGGGTTCAATTCTTGGCCCACTCCTGTGGAATATCTACGTGGATGATCTTCTCCAGCTACTGCCAGGAGTCATGGCCTATGCTGATGACTGCACCCTCTCCTATACCTATCCACGCCAGGACAGTGGGCGGGCTGCTGAGGCCATCAATCAGCAGCTACGAGTGATAAAGGAGTGGGGTGCTCGCTGGCAAGTGACATTCGCGCCGGAGAAGACACAAGCAATGGTTGTCTCTCGGTCCCCAGCCGCCATGGCAGCAATGGCAGGAAAGTTGTCTTTGGCGCTGCTGCTCTCCCACTCCAAGATGACGTCAAGATACTTGGAGTGGAGGTGGATCGAGGGCTGAGGTTTGACAGGCATGTCAAAACCATTGCCAAGAAAGCCTCTCACAGGATCTCCGCTCTCAGAAGGATCGCCAGTTTCCTCGACAGGAAGGGGAGACTGCTGCTGTACAAGGCACAGGTGCGGCCCCACCTTGAATACGCAGCTCTCTCCTGGATGTCCTGTGCCGCCACACACAGAAGGAGACTGGACAGCATCCAACGCCGCGCCATACGGCTAGTAGATGCTGCACTACCACCTCACCCAGAGCCTGAGCGTCCCCTTGATTCACTGGAACACCGCAGAGACGTGGCGGCGATCGTAGTGTTCCATAAGGCACAGGTGCAAAGAGTGCCACATCTGGCAGGGCTGCGTCATCCTCTAAGAGTCACCGCACGGAGCACGAGAACGGTGCTCAATGGTGGTGACGCCGTAGAGGTGCCGCGATCCCACGGGTGTCAGCATCAACGCACCTTCGCAGGACGCGTCTCCAGGATGTGGAACTTGTTCACGGCCGCGGTGCCTCACGTCCAGGAGATGAACACACACAGTGTCAAACTGATGGCACATAAGTGGAGACAGACACTGCCAACTCCTCTGACACTCTTTGTGACGTGACACTCAGTGTAGTGCAGTGCGTGAATAGTGCTAGTGAAGTGAAACGAATAGTGCTCCATTTACATGCTGACCATCTTGTATATTATCTATTTTTAAGTCCTGTAAATATTGTAGAGAAATAGATTGTAGTACCCTTAGAATAGGTAGCACACGACAGTGCGCCTTTGGGTACATGTTCCTTTGTATTAAGTTTTGTTTAAATAAAAAAAAAAAAAGAGAGAGAGAGAGAGAGAGAGAGAGAGAGAGACTGGAATATTTGTGTTAGGCAAGAATTTATCCAGTAGCTTTTAATATAATTTGACCTGTGTATTCTCTCTCTCTCTCTCTCTCTCTCTCTCTCTCTCTCTCTCTCTCTCTCTCTCTCTCATACATACATACATAGATGAAGATAATGTCAGATATGGAACAAAATAATTTTCTTTCTTTCTTTCTTTCTTTCTTTCTTTCTTTCTTTCTTTGCCCTGCCCGTGAAGTAACTAGCCAGCAGGAAGTGATGATGATGGAGGAGGCGCACTGAAGTAATTGGTGACGGCTTATCTTCTTATCTTTAATTATCTTATTCATATTCTTTTCTATTCTTCTTATTCTTCGCAATTTGAGATTTTTTTTTTGTATATTTCTATCTTTTCTATTTTTTTTTTTGTACAATTTTCCCTTGTATGATTTTGGATTTTTTTTTTTTTATTTCGTATTTATTTTGTATTGTATTTGATTTTCGTATTTATTTAGTTTTGGATATTTTTATTTTTTTATTCTATTTTTCAATTTTTTTTTGTTATTTATATTTTTTCTATTCGTTGTACAGTTTTTTTTTTCCTGTTTGATTTTTTTATTTTTATTTTCCTCTTTGTTTTTGCTGGATTTATTTTTTTGTTTAGCGTTTGTTTTGTGTGTCCATTTTTTTTTATTCGCTCTTCTTCCTCCTTTTCTTTCACATTCTTTTCCCTCTTCTAATAAGTTTTGTTTTGTATCTCCCATTTCTCATTCACTTTCCTTCTCTTTTCTTTCTCTTCCTCCTAATTTTTCTTTGTATAAAACTATCTTCTCCCTTTTTTTATAGCCTTTGTTTTGTTTCTCCATTTCCCATTCACTTTCATCCCTCTTTCTCTTACCCCCTTATTCCCATCACCTGTCTTCTGCCCGAGCCAACTCTTTCATTCCTGACCTTTTCTCTCCTTCAATTACTCCCTAGCCACCCTCCAAAGGCCACGTTCATTGAAGTCTAGTGTCCACCAGCCTTGACCACTCGAAGACCACGACGCGTTTCCATATTCGTCCTGCTTACTATTTGGTGTTTTTATACAGTTTCAGACACTTATCAGAATAGTGAAGACTGTGGCCATTTATCTTCTGACCTCCATAGACCCTTTCTAATGTCAATAAAATGGTCTAATCGTACACAAATCTCAAGGTGAAAAAAACGCATCATAGTTGGCCTTAGAACAATATAGATCCGAGATAATTGACGGTAGCTGTTCTTGATCTTGGTTTTATTTATACACACTCGCTCGTTCGATCACCCTCGGCCTTTCTGTATCCTCTCACTCCAAGTCATTCTCGTTTCCTCTCTCGCTTTTCTGCTTCATAGAATAAGAGTAACAAAGTAAAGGAAGATGAAAGTGGCCAGCATTTCTACACGTGGTATTACTTTTATGGATATTATTAGCTATATTCACCTATTTTTTGTGCTTATACTATATTTATTTAGTCTTCTTTTAATATTTTCTATTGATTTGACACTGATTAAGTTTTTGGGTAATTCTTTTTATATATATACCTGTCTGTTTTATTTATTCATTTATTTATTTATTTATGTGTGTAATTCACTGTTTGATCTGCTGCAGTCTCTGACGAGACAGCCAGACGTTACCCTACGGAACGAGCTCAGAGCTCATTATTTCCGATCTTGGGATAGGTCTGAGACCAGGCACACACCACACACCGGGACAACAAGGTCACAACTCCTCGATTTACATCCCGTACCTACTCACTGCTAGGTGAACAGAGGCTACACGTGAAAGGAGACACACCCAAATATCTCCACCCGGCCGGGGAATCGAACCCCGGTCAT
>NC_059302.1:26014918-26022418 GCF_017591435.1 Portunus trituberculatus | reverse complement strand
CCATGGAGAAGGCCGGTAGTTGTTTTGTGAATGTTTACCTTATACTCTCTCTCTCTCTCTCTCTCTCTCTCTCTCTCTCTCTCGCTTGTCTCTAGGTGCAAGGAAAATATATCATGGTGCGTGTTTATATTGCGCTGGTGTTATTTATGGTCTCTACTGATAAGAGTCACGTGCCTGTTTTCTTTATATATTTTCTCTTCTTATCAATATGAAATGAAACCTCGACCTTGTATGCCTCAAAGAGTATATATATAGTGTTTATTCGTCTACTCTCTCTCTCTCTCTCTCTCTCTCTCTCTCTCTCTCTCTCATGTGAAGGGTAAACAAAAGACACAAACACCTGAAAAATCGTGCAAAGTGACCAACCGTAGAGAAGGATCACTGCAAATCCTTCTCTATTTTTTTCTTTTCCTTTACTTTCTCTCTCTCTCTCTCTCTCTCTCTCTCTCTCTCTCTCTCTCTCTCTCTCTCTCTCTCTCTCTCTCTCAACAATGCCATATTTTCCCGACTTTAATAATTGAGAGAAATTGTTCGTTTTTAATTCTCACCTGTGCTTTGACGTATGCTGGCACGGGAGGGGAAAAAGTGATAAATAAACTAGTAAATAAATCAAACTCCTGCTCCAGTGAGTGAGAGTGAGAGTGAGAGTGAGAGTGAGAGGGTAAATGAATCAATGGTTTCTGGAGTGAGGGAGAGAATGACGAGATTAAGTTTATTGTATTTGTTTTGTTACTAGTTTTCTTTTTTTTTTCTTTTCTTTATGTTTTTTTTTTGTGTTGTTTGTGTTCCGTTTTCTTTATATGATGATTTAGCGTTGAGTAGTGACTTAAGTGATCCTAAGTTATCCTATATTACTCTAACTTAGCCTGACTTAGCTTAAATTAACTTAACTTACCCTAACATACCCTATCTTACCCTAACTTAGTCTATCTTATCCTAACTTAGTCTATCTTACTCTAACTTAGTCTAATTTTACCCTAACTTACTCTAACTTACCCTAACTTAATATAATCTTATCCTAACTTATTGTAACTTAACCTAAATTACCCTATCTTATCCTAACTTAGTCTATCTTACTCTAACTTAATATAATCTTATCCTAACTTATTGTAACTTAGCCTGTATTACCCTATCTTATCCTAACTTAGTCTATCTTACTCTAACTTAATATAATCTTATCCTAACTTATTCTAACTTAGCCTATATTACCCTATCTTATCCTAACTTAGTCTGTCTTACCCTAACTTATCATATCTTGCCCTATCTTACCCTATCTTATCCCTAACTTACTCTAACTTACTCTAACCTACTCTATCTTACCCTAACCTTCCCTAACTTACCTTAACCTACTCTAACTTACACTAACTTAACCTGTCTTACCCTATCTTGTCCTAACTTGCCCTATCTTACTCTAACTTTGCCTATCTTACCCTAACTTTGCCTATCTTACTCTATCTCACCCTATCTTACTCTATCTTACCCTAAATTAGCCTATCTTACCCTATCTCACCCTACCTTACCTTATCTTATCGTAACTTAGCCTAACTTAACCAATCGTAACGTAACTTAAAAAACCTAACTTGATTTAACCTATCCTTTCTAAAACAAATTCATTATCTGTGGGTTTTCTTTTTTTTTCATCTTTTATAAGGAAAATCTCTCTCTCTCTCTCTCTCTCTCTCTCTCTCTCTCTCTCTCTCTCTCTCTCTCTCTCTCTCTCTCTCTCTCTCTCTCTCTCTCTCTCTCTCTCTCTCTCTCTCTCTCTCTCTCTCTCTCTCTCTCTCTCTCTCTCTCTCTCTCTCTCTCGTTTCAATTAATTCTTCTCTTTTTTGGTAACAAGATTTCCTCATTTTTTTCACTCTTTTTTTCACATTCCTCTTCCATCTTGTATCTCTACGGTAATGAGATTTAACCCCTTCAGTACCGCGACGCGTTGTAATATATATTCTGCTTACTATTTGGTGATTTTCTACAACTTCAGAATCTTATGTCGGGGGATTAAAATAGTGAAGACTCTGGCCATTAATCTCCTGACTTTCATAGACCCTTCCTATAATGTAAATAATATCGTCTAGACACACCAAAAAAAAAAAAACCATAGTAAAAAATGCTTCTCAGTGGTGAAGGGGTTAAGGAACATTAGAAAGAAATAAGAGATAGAAAACACAAACATTAAATTACCTTTGTGTCCTGTTCCATCATCAGTTCTCTAGTTAAACACGGAGAGAAAATGTAAAGTAGAAACTGATAAAAAAAAAAAAAAATTGAAATATGGAAGTTTATTTATGTTATGCCATCTTTCTATTTTCGTTTTAAAAGAGTAGAATAAAATGTCAAGGCTGAAGTGTCCCGCGGTTGGTGACGGCTGCCACCTGTCTGGAGGGGAAGACGGGAGAGGAGAGAGAGGGACGCTGGAGTGGGTGGGTGGAGTGGGAGAGGGGGAAGGTTGGGCCGAGTGAGGCGAGGATTCTGGGGGAAGAGAATGTAGGAAGGGGACGCCTGTGTAAATATTTCCTTACCTGTGTGTGTGTGTGTGTGTGTGTGTGTGTGTGTGTGTGTGTGTGTGTGTGTGTGTGTGTGTGTGTGTGAACTGGAAAGGGATGATGATGTTGATGATGATGATGATGATGATGATGACGACGACGATGATAGGATTACCACGTGTATGTCTAAAGGTATGCAGCTTCCCTATGTTATAATGGTGATGGTGATGATGATGACGATGATTGTGATAGATGTTGTAATAGTTGAGAAGGGAGATTTATTTGTACTTTCACTGCAAACAAAACGCTAAACACTTCATCTGTAAGGCAATGATTCCATACAGAATAACACAAAGGAGAAGCCCACAAAAAATAAAATGAATCCTTTCAGTACCATGGCGCGTTTCCACTAGTTATTATTTGGCGATTTTATACAGCTTCAGAAACTCATGTGGGGATTAAGATAGTGAAGACTATGGCCATTAATCTCTGACCTCCATAGACCCTTGTTAATGTCAATAAAATGGTCTAATGGTACACATAACTCAAGGAAAAAAATGTGTTCTAGTATTGAAAGGGTTAAATATGAATAAAGTCGGTGGGAGGAACTTTTCTCCTTTATTATTCAACCTCTTAATTTCACAACTCGGTAAGGGACAATAGGTCTGATGTTGTTTTGTTCTTTCTGCCCGTTTTTCTATTTTCATCAGCTCTGGAGTATTTGGGAAACACTCGATTGGAAAAGCATTCATCTTTTTTATTTTTTGTTGCGTCCTCCGATTTAATTTCTTTCTGCATTTTCAAATTAACTTCTGTTCCTGTGAAAAAAGACAAATGCACCGTAGACTCCTAGATTAAATTTCTGGCTGGCGCAGGACAACATTCAGTGCAATGGATCACCTTGGCACGGAAATAATTAGGCCATCGTAAAATCCTGCATCAACATTCGTGTCTTTGTTATTTATCTGTTTATACTCTCCAATTGCCCTTCATTCGTACTATCTTTACAGCTGTTTCCACAAAGCTGCGTTCATTTGTTTTTACTATTATGGTGTGCAGTAAATAAACGCTCGCAAATATCTCCATTAAAAAAGATATATACCTTGCAGCATCAACATTGTGCAGTAGCAGCGTGGCCAGGCCGGGATGTCAGCCAGGACAGACAGACAGGCAGACAGACACACATACAGGTAGACAGACAGATAGACAGACAGACAGACTGACAAATAGATAGATAAATTGTCCACAAACAACAACACGGTTTACTTTTTTGAGTGTTTTGTTGTTGTTGTTGTTGCTGCTATTGTTTTTCCCATTAAAGATTGTTATTGTTATATTTTTTTGCTAGTGTTGCTTATATAAATGCTATAATTGTTGTTTTTATTGATTTTTGATGATGATAATGTTGGTTGTTCAAATTACGAAAGTGAATTTGCACCGAGAAGCCACGCCCTTGGCTCCGCCCCGCCACACACACATGCCTGTATGGTGGTGACGCGAGGAAGAACTGGTGCAGCAGAGAGACTCACCCAATAGACGTGACTGAGATTGTCCATTGTATTCTATGATTAAAAACATTTGTGTACTTTAATGCTATGGCGGCGCTGTGCTTAACAATCAAGTGCTCTTGAGCAGCGGGACGAAACACTGATGAGCGACAGTGAGTGAGCCGTGCAGCACCGCAGCCTTGCACGCCCATGCTTGCAGGACAATAGGAAGGGAAGTATGCTTCTCGCAGCTTCCTTTATGTTCTTATTTTTTTTATATTCTGTGCCGAGCTACAGGCGGCAGACCCGCCGGCTGGTGTATTGCGCCAGAGCCGCTCGGCGCTGCCTGCCATTTGTTTATATTTCAGAATATGAGGTGTTTTATTTCATCACATATACTTCATTATGTCGAATGAATGACCTAATTAGAAAACTGAGCATATAGAAAAAAAACCATGATTTATATTTACTGGAAAGAAAATGAACTGTGACATTAACTTGAACACAAGTTAATGTCAATTTCCTGTTGAGTTCTTTAGTTTATCATCAAATAGTAGATTCATTATTCTAATAGAATATTGTAACAGTCAGGTAGAAAGCTTACCTGTACCTGCTATACAAATTAACAAAGGTCTAATGATGACGATAGAAAAATCAGAAGCGTCCTGCTCACACCTGACACCTTCCTTTTTTGGCGATGAAAAATTATTCTAAGATCATAATTATTATTGCATCAAATTATAAAAAGATAGAAAGATTTGATATAAGAAAATATTCATGAATCAATAGTGTGATATTTAGCTTTTCGATTTCTTTTTAAAAGACAGCTATGATTATTATCAACGCGCCAATCCTAAGATCCCTAGAACATATTTTACAGGAACGTCGTTGTTCTTATTATTTAGTATCTTTTATATTGATAAATATTTTCTTTTTTTATCAAGTTCCGGAACTGTAGAAAAATAAGTAAGACTTTTTGCGATTAATCGTTGGCAAGGATACAGAAACAACTCATTTATTATTTTTTTGTCTTTTGTTTGCTCATCTTCGTGACGTCAATCGTTCAAGATGACAATAGATTAAACACACACACACACACACACACACACACACACACACACACACACACACACACACACACACACACACACACACACACAAGGACTCCCATTCCAATTAGGGCATCGGCAGGTAGACGAAAGTGATTCCTAGACGAGCTTCATCTAGAGAGGACAGACTATTGATTGCGTGAGGCGAGGCGACGCGAGGGTGAGGAAGGTGAACAGTAACTCTGACCACACCTGTCACGCCGACACTCGGAACAACGACGACAACAACAACAATAGCAAGAAGAACAAGGAGCAACAACAAGATTAACAGCAGCAACAAAAATACAGCAGTATCAACAACAACAACAACAACAACAACAACAACAACAACAACAACAACAACAACAACAACAACAACAACTACTACTACTACTACTACTACTACTACTACTACTACTACTACAATAACAGACAACACAGATGATGAATAACAAACCATGAAAACCCCCCACTAAATTGATTACATGATTACAGTAAGAAAAGAAAGCAACTTATAAAACATTCATTAAACATTCCAGTTACATTTATAAAGCCTTATTATTGTTTTAATTTATTCCAATCTTTTTCTTCCCTTAGCAGACCTAAACGGTAACTCAGACTCAACCAATGTCTAGATGGAAACACACACACACACACACACACACACACACACACACACACACACACACACACACACACACACAAGGAATATATACCTCGTGTTAAATTGTAGGCATATTACAGAAAGACCTTATTGGGACCAGTACTGCCTGCGCTTCCCATACACTCTTCAAGTGTGCCTACAGGCGCTATAGGCCTTACCGTAAAAAAAAAAAAAAAAGAACGTCATCGAAATTTCACTAGTAGGACATAGATCTTGTTTTTATTGGGCGTATCTGTGTGTGTGTGTGTGTGTGTGTGTGTGTGTGTGTGTGTGTGTGTGTGTGTGTGTGTACGCCTTCACGTTTTCTATATTTTCTCTACCAGGTAACGAACTGTCCTCATAAGTGGCCGTGAACACCTGCAGGAATCAAAAGGAACAGGCTACGAACAGGTACACGTGACAACAAACAGGTAAGACACACAAATGACCCTGAAAAATGTACTGCTGCTGTAGAAAATACCGTATCATATGTTTACTCTTTTGCAGAATATATGAAAAAAAATATATATATGACCATCTGTAACCCTTTTTTTCACTCATATTGCACGTACATAATACAGCAAATATTTAAATTCCAGTTACCTTGACAATAGGGATCCCGTATACTGGTAGTGACATCTGGCGGCGACTCCTGTGTAGCTATCCTATTGTAGCTGTACTGAATGAGCTGATTGCTTTCAATGGCTATCCTCTCCCAGCCTCACTTTTCACACCGATGACAATACGGTTTTTTTTTCATTCATTTTTAGTTATTTATCTTTTCTCTCACCCATTGTAATACTTTACTGCTCATAATGTGAAATATTATTAGAACGTCACTGAGAGAGAAAGATGTTATATTTTGTTTTGTGATATTTAGGATTACAATAACTAACTACTACTACTACTACTACTACTACTATTATTAAGAAAAAAATAAGTGTGGTGATAGTCAATGTCTGGCCGTAACCTAGCAGTCTTTGTTTATTGTTGATTAAATGAGTAACGCGATCGCACAAAGAGAAGTTCGCGTGCTAATTGAAGAAGTTAAATAGTCTCTTATTGTGTTCAAGCAAACCTGAATGTACTCGAAACTGTGACTCATGTGTTGTGTGGAATGTGAAGTAGTAGTAGTGGTAGTAGTAGTAGTGGTAGTAGTAGTAGTAGTAGTAGTAGTAGTAGTAGTAGTAGTAGTAATAGTTGTAGTAGTAATAGTAGTAGTGATAGTAGTAGTAATAGTAGTAGTAGTAGCGATGGTTGTAGTAATACTCGTAGTAGCGATAGTAGTAGTAGTAGTGTTAGTAGTAGTAGTAGTGATGGGAGCAGTAGTATTAATAGTAGTAGAAGTAGTAGTAGTAGTATTAGTAGTAGTAGTAGGAGGAGGAGGAGGAGGAGGAGGAGGAGAAAGAGGAGGAGAAGGAGTAGGAGAAGGAAGAGGAGGAATTTATGAGCGTATGAAAATAAGATACAAAAATCAGGTCAAGCTAACTTAATTCAGCTTCGTCTATGCAGCTCCTCTCGCATCCTTTAATGTCCACACACTTAACACGCTCCGGCTGAGTCTGCACTGCAAAATACCTACCACCAAGTCACATAATAACTATTCCACTACTTTCCTTTCTTTTATATTTTCCCTTTCTTTTCTCCATTTCTTTTATTTTCCTATTTCCTTTTTTTATTTTCCCTTTTCTTTTTCTTTCTAAATCAGGTACAAAAGTAAAAAAATCTGAGTGGTATGCGTCCCCCAGCTGACTCACCGCCGCCCCCCCTCTCTAGCTTTTCACACCCGCCCCCTCGCC
>NC_059302.1:25997418-26004918 GCF_017591435.1 Portunus trituberculatus | reverse complement strand
AAATAACGAGGTGAAAAAAAAGGTCAAGATGAAGGAAGGGAAATGAAAGAGAGTTAGAGACACAATTGTGCACTTTTCTGGTGATGAATATAAGTAAAAAAAAAGAAAAAAAGTAAAAATGAGTGAGGAACTAAGTAATTATGAAACTATTAACCCTTTCAGTGCCATGACGCGCTTCCATATTCATTCTGGTTACTATTTGGTGGTTTTATACAGCTTCAGAAACTATTGTGGGGTTTAAAATAGTGGAGACTGTGGCCATTAATCTTCTGACCTCCATAGACTACTCCTGATGTGAATAAAATGGTCTAATCGTACACTAATCTCAAGGTAAAAATGTGTATTGAAATGGTTAGTCAGGTTCTTAGATTGTAAATTAATTAAATAATCTACAACAAATTGACATAAAAGTGATGAAAAAAATGTCAATGAATGATGAAATGAAAGTTGGCGTGGTGGTAGTTATTTTAAAACACTCACAGCTGTGTTGA
The DNA here is from genome assembly GCF_017591435.1 of Portunus trituberculatus. NCBI lineage: Eukaryota > Metazoa > Arthropoda > Malacostraca > Decapoda > Portunidae > Portunus > Portunus trituberculatus. The sequence goes on along the minus strand of NC_059302.1, from coordinate 26,004,427 downwards.
AAAAGTTTGCTGACAAAAATAAAAGATAGATATTGTGTAATTTCTGGACAACTATTCTGTTCAAGAGACTATAGAATAAAAACAAAAAAACTGTGATAGTGAGGAAACAAACGTTGGTATGGTCATTGTTTCTCATCATTCAGAGCACTTCAAAATAGTTAGCATGGAAGGAAAGCGACGATAGATTTACGTCATTTATTACTTTTTTATGTTAGAGGGGAAAGCTGACCATGGGCATTATCAAACAAGAAAAAAAGAAAAGGTCCATCTACTTGCCAGTTCACTAGCAGGTCCGAGAGAGTTAGCCAAAAAAGGGATAAATGTCTTGATATCTCTCTCTTAGATAAAGTCAAGTCATAAGAAGCTGGAAATACAGAAGCAGGCAGGGAGTTCCACAGTTTTACTAAAGAAAGGCATGAATGATTGACAGTACTGGTAACCACAGTGTTTAATATAATAAAAAAAAATAATAATATGTAATAGAGTATTAGTGAAAAAAATGCAAAGACAAGAAAAAAAAATTTCTCCTATTAACACAGAGACAATTAAGAGAAAAGTAAGATTAATACGACAAAAAAAAGTGTGTACCAGTGAAGCGAGAGGACCAAAAATGGATACAAAGACAAGAAAAAAAAACATTAAAATCTTTCCCATTAACACTATTGACGGAACAACAAGAAAACCAAGAATAACACAAAAACAAGCGTCTACCAGCGAAGTGAGAGGACTAAAGAATGGAAGCTCACTGCAATAACCTTTAACTTTCACCAGGATTAGAAATATGAGTGTAGCCTTTACCGTGTTGTCTCCCCCTACCCCACTTCCCCAGCACCCTCACCCACCCACCTTCCCAACTCCCCACTGCATTAGAGAGGGCCACTCCATGTAAGGGGGGGGGGACGCTCCTGTGTTAGGGGTTTTGAGCTTGGGGGGGGGAAGAATTAGTGTCCTGGTGAATGTATTGAATGTTTGTATTGAAAGTGTTGGTGGTGGTGGTGGTGGTGGTGGTGGTGGTGATGGTGGTGGTTTAGAAAGGGGGTTAGTGTTAACTGTGAGTAGTGTATGGTTGAATTAGTCTCTCTCTCTCTCTCTCTCTCTCTCTCTCTCTCTCTCTCTCTCTCTCTCTCTCTCTCTCTCTCTCTCTCTCTCTCTCTCTCTCTCTCTCTCTCTCTCTCTCTCTCTCTCTCTCAGTTCCTCCCTTCCTCCACCCCTCCATCTTCCTCCCTCCCTCCCCTTCCCTTCTCTTCCCTTCTCATTCTCTTTCTCCCCAAAACATGTTGTCGAGGGAATATATTGGAGTGGCCCATGTGTTACTCCTCTCTCTCTCTCTCTCTCTCTCTCTCTCTTTTGGTGTGTAAAATCGAAATGATATAGTGTGTTTTTTTTTTTTTAATTGCGCGACGTGATTCTATTCGTACAACGCTTAAAAACATACAATAAAATATAAAAACAAGGACGAATGAAAAAAAAAAAACACTAACGAAACGATCTGAACACCACACAAAACAGTAGCGAGGCGAAAAAAAAACACAAAACAAAACGAAAGCAAACAAAAGCAAACAAACCTCTGAACCACATACATCACATAGCCGGTGTTTTTATTTTAACAAGCTGGCTGGCTGGATGGATAGCTGGATGGCTGGCTGGATGGCTGGCTGGATGGCTGGATGGTTGGATGGGTGGATGGATGGCTGGATGGACGCAAGGTAAAGCCAGAGTCAACCATTGTTACTAGTACATTCATTTCTTTATTTTTCCTCCACAATAAGTTTATACACGGAACGCTTTGAGGAGGCATCGATACACGGAGGTTGTCTGGGATGGTGACTTCGTTGTGGCGAGTGTAAGGAAGTGTATTTTACGTCATTGTGTGTTTTTCCCTCCACAATAAATTTATACATGGGACGCTTTGAGGAGGCATCGATACACGGAGGTTGTCTGGGATGGTGACTTCGTTGTGGCGAGTGTAAGGAAGTGTGGTTTACGTCATTGTCTTTTGGTGATGCACGTACAAGAACTGGTTGAATATTCCTCGCCTTATATTTTGACGTTGAACTTATTTTTTTAAGCATTTTCGGCGATGCAATTTTTTTCTTATTTGAAATTTTCGGCGTTGACTTTCTTTCTTAAGCATCTTCGTCATTATACTTCCTTTTTTTTTCTTTTTTTAGCATTTTCGGCGTACGCTTTGTTTTATTGTATTATTTTTCGCGTTACACTTTCTCTTTTAATTATTTCCAGCGTTACAGTTTAATTTTTTGAAGTGTTATGAGTGGGACACTTTTTTTTTTCTTGGCTTCACTTTTTTTTTTTTTTTTTAGTATATTCGACGTTATGCTTCCTTTTTTTATAAGCATTTTCTTGGCTGCATTTTTTCTTTTTATAAATTCCTGCGCTACACTTCATTTCATTTTTTTTTAGTATAATTTTCGGCTCTGCACTTTGTTTTTTTTTGTTTGTATTTTTTTTTAGCATATCCTCCGCTAAATTTTCTCTCTGTGTCATTTTTCGGCGCGACACTTTCTTTTATTGAAGCATTTCGGTACGACACTTTCTTTTCTGCGCTACACTTTCTTTTTTGTATTATTTTCGACGTTACACTTGCTTTTTTAAGTATTTTTACCGCTACGCTTTTTTTTTTTTTATCGCAGCATTTTTGTGTCCCGCTCAGAACAAGTGGTAATCAAAGTTAGGGTTTTGATAGATGCAGAGAGAAGAGAATTTTAATGGACTGAGAGAGAGAGAGAGAGAGAGAGAGAGAGAGAGAGAGAGAGAGAGTGTGTGTGTGTGTGTGTGTGTGTAAAAAAAAAGAGACTAAAGAAAGGTAGGTCACCCCACAATCGTAATTCTAACGCAGAGAAGTTATTGACAGACACTTGTCAGGCGAAAGTTTCAGACCAGAAATATACCGGCGGAAAAGAGGAGGCGCGGGGAGCAAATGATTGTTGTTATTGTGGTGCTAATTGAAGCCTCACCCAGAGCCACCTAGCAGCGCTGCGTGGGTACCTCCTTTCCTTCCTTTTGCCTTGTTGCCTTGGCTTTCCTTTGCTGTGCCTTGAAAGAATAAAAGAAAAAAGAAAATATGACTGTTTGCTGTGTTTGGTGTTTGATCCCTTCAGTACTGAGACGAATTTTTACCATGAGTTTTGAGGTGCGATTAGACGATTTTATTGACATTATGAAGGGTCTATGGAAGTCAGAAGATTAATAGCCAGAATCTTCACTATTTTGATCCCCATATAAGTTTCTAAAGCTGTATTAAATCACAATATATTAAGCAGAATGAATATGAAAACGTGTCCTTGTACCTACTGAAGGAGTTAATCCCTTCAGTACTGGAAGGCTTATTTATCTGAGTTTTGGGTACGATTACACGGTTTTATTTACATTATAAGCTGTCTATGCTGGTCAGAAGATGAATGGCGAGGGTCTTCACTTTTTTAATCCCCCACAGCTGTATAAAATTCGCCGAATAAAAATCCGAATGAATATGAAAACTCGTCATGGTACTGAAGGGGTTAAATTCCGGCCTTTCACCAAATGATCGTGGAATATGTACGCGTGTTTTAGTGTTTTACGTATATATGTTTGTAATTCAATCACTGCTTTACAATTTTTTTTTTTTTATACTGCAGTCTCATTTGCTCCGTAAACTTGAAAACGCAGAAGAAAAACAGTCTCATTATTATATTCTATTTAATTATTGTATGTGAATGTATGACTATGCAAGTTTTTTTTTTCTCTCTCGTTTTGCTGTTGACTGTCAGCAAAACAACCACAACAGTAAGAAGTTTAACATACGATCTTATTTTTCAAACGATTGCTCTCGCTGTAGTCTGCTTGTAGTTTATGTTATTAGAGTGTTTTGAAGGCTCTTGTACGACTCTACCGAGGGTTTGACGAAGGGATCTGCATCATGAGTGGAGAAAGCACCCATGAGAGCGTAGTTAACTATATCTGTGGCCTTTGAAGATAGACGAGATGAGAAAGTAGTTATGTTAAGATAGGTAAAGTCTTCGAGTTAATCAAATAGTCACGTTGAGAAAGATAAGAAAAGATTCATGTTAAAAAAGATAAAGTTCATGTTGAGAGAGCTAAGAAACTAGCCATGTTGTGAAAGAAAAAGAAAATGTCATGTTGAGATAAGAAAACGTGTAAGAATCTGTATTTTCTTGGTTCTAGAAACGAGGACTTTGATCTTTTCACCAAATGATCTTCGAGTAAATTATAAACTTTTAGAATCTTAATGTTTTTTTCAGAGTCCTAAGTAAAGATCAGAGAAATGTACAGCAGTTGATCTCGTATTTATTCATGCATTAGAAAGTCAATATGTATAAGCCATTTCTGAGCGACCACCTTAAGCCCAATGTGAAGTGTTTCATTGCTGCGTGGTCTGAGGAAGCACTGCAGCGTGTCCCGTGTCCCTTGTGGCTCCTGACGGTGGGCAGGTGATGAGAGGAGCTGGGCAAGGAGGAAAGGTTAGGGTGAGTGAGTGAAGATTTGATCATTGTAACAACCTGGTGAGGAAACATTTGATACATTGGTTTTACTCATCACTAGTGTTAGTACAAACTAGTTAACTTTTATGGAGCAAAGGTTTTCTATGTATGTATTAGAGAGCGATAAAAAAGGGTTGCACATTGAAAATAAGATTCAGTTACCTTATTTTATGTATTAGAGCCATACAAAAAGGGTTACACATTGAAAAAGAGATATACAAAAAACCTTATCTCTTATCTCTCTTACCTCATCCCTCAATCTCGCTCCCTGGCCGCCTTCTTGTCTCCCGGAATGGCAAGGTGGGAATAGCGAAAGACAGACAGGACAGTGTAATAAACCTCTCGCCAAACTGGAGAATTTGTGGCTGGTGCACGAATGACAGACTGGTATTTCACACTAGTTCTCGTCCTGCTCTCACCGCTAATTTAGTTCCTTGCCCCGCTGCCGCTCTGACGGCGAGCCTCTGCTTCTCTTATTGCACTAACCGTAACGTCTGTCATGCTAATAAGTGAAACACGCAGCCACTTTGTATTCTTTGTCTTGTTTCTCTTTCTTTCTCTTCTTCACACACACACACACACACACACACACACACACACACACACACACACACACACACACACACACACACACACACACACACACACACACACACACACACACACTACGAGGGACTTGTATTAAATGTATTGTCAAGTCTATTTTGTGTCAATATTTTGTTTGATTTTAAACTTTTTTACTCAGTTTTATAGAACGTAGTTACAGGGAAAAAAATTATATAGCAGAGGTGTCAATTAATACAGTATTACACACACACACACACACACACACACACACAGCTTACAATATTGTCAAATCATCCCTTCATCAAATATATGTACGTGTGATGAAGAAATAAAAGGAAAAATACCGCACTTTTATTCAACCACAGAACTTCAACACAAAAAGCGAATAAAGGGCAAGGAGAATGTATAAAAACAAACTGAAGCACACGCACGTATAACAAAGTCCCAAAAATAACAACTCCCTCCATCCTGTAACGAGTAAGTCATATGTAGTGAATAGAATGAGAGAAAAGAAAAAGAGAGTAGTATATCCAGAGAGAGAGAGAGAGAGAGAGAGAGAGAATGTTTTGTTTTTATAGAATCGTTGCAGTAAAAGGTTTAATTGGTGTAACTCTGACTTTTCCACATTATTAAACGTTGATCTCCGTGTTTTTAGTTCCTTTATTCGTTGTGGTGGTGGTGGTGGTGGTAGCGGTGGTGGTGGTGGTGGTAGTAGTTGTTGTAATAGTGTCGGTGGTATACTGTACTACTGCTGGTGTTACTACTACTACTACTACTACTACTACTACTACTACTACTACTACTACTACTACTACTTTTTCTTTTTTCTTCTCTTTTTGTTTTTCTCCTCCTCCTCCTCCTTCTCCTTCTCCTTCTCTTTCTCTTTCTCTTTCTCTTTCTCTTACTCATTCTTCTTTTCCTCCTCCTTTTCCTTCTTTCTTCTTCTTCTTCTTCTTCTTCTTCTTCTTCTTCTTCTTCTTCTTCTTCTTCTCTTCCTCCTCCTCCTCCTCCTCCTCCCTGTCATCACACCCATCACAATACAGGTCAAAGTGGGAGTGTGTCACGAGAGCCATTTGCCGTCTAGACCACTCACAATATGTCAGTACTGTCTTGTGTTCATTTCTGTCACTCTGGTCACCTGCTTCACAAAGTTTTTACTCTTGTCATCTTCTCTTGTGGCTTCATATTATTAACACCTTCAATACTGGGACACATTTTTTACCTTAAGATTTGTGTACGATTAGACCCTTTTATTGACATTAGGAAGGGTTTATGGAGGGCAGAAGAGTAATGGTTATAGTCTTCGGCTGTTTTATTCCCCGACATGAGTTTCTGAAGCTGTTTAAAGTCATCAAATAGTAAGCAGAATGAATATGGAAACGCGTCATGGTACTGAAGGGGTTAAAGAAAGACAAATGGTATTATTTTCTTTTCTCTATTTCGGTGTGAAGGAAGCTGTTTAGGATTTAGAATTTTAGATAGTATAGGATGGAGTAAGTGAGAATAGAAAAGTAGAATAGAAATAGGTTCTGGTATCATAGTGGGCCTTTTTATTTAATTAATTTTGTTCCTTACATTGATATATATATAAAAAAAACTTACTCTACCACGAAAAACAATACATTTTTCATTATTATTTTTACTCAGGTGTCTATTTTCCTTCCTCATATTTACGTATCTTATTTGTTATTATTTTCTTGATATTTTTCATGGTGGCAGGTATTTTTTGTGCCGTTCTTCTGCTCAAACAAATATTAGAAGAAAAATAGATAATGTTATAAAAGACGTGAAGAAAACGGGTGAAAGAAGAAAGACACGATAGAATGCAACAAGAATGATGTAAAAACTATCGTGAATAATTCTGCCTTATGAATTAAACGCGCATTGGGTGAAAGAAAAAAAAAGGAAAAAGAAAAGGGCCGAAAAGACTAGAAGCGAGGAGT
>NC_059302.1:25984918-25987418 GCF_017591435.1 Portunus trituberculatus | reverse complement strand
TTATCTCTCTGCTCTTTTGTAGTTAATTTGAATATACTCCTTTTTTGTTTTTGTTTTTTGTTATAATTGCTGTTGTTGTATATAGAAGCGGCAGCTGTGATGTAGTATGAAAAAGATAAATACACAGAGCAGTAGAGAGAGAGAGAGAGAGAGAGAGAGAGAGAGAGAGAGAGAGAGAGAGAGAGAGAGAGAGAGAGATTACTATGAAAAACTCTATTGTGTATGCTTTGTAAACTACCTCCCTACATTCACACACACACACACACACACACACACACACACACACACACACACACACACACACACACAGCACAGCACAGCACAGCACAACGCAGCACAATTAGAGCAGGTCTAGATGGACGAGCAAAATACTGTGGGATGCAATTTTATTTATTTTTTTTCCCCCGTGAATTCTATCTCGCAAATGTGAGTGTTGTGGACAAACTCTGTAGCGTCCGCGATGAGCTACAGAAATACAGAGAATAATAGATACGATGCTAGCCTGTAATGGAAGTGTGTGTGTGTGTGTGTGTGTGTGTGTGAGAGAGAGAGAGAGAGAGAGAGAGAGAGAGAGAGAGAGAGAGAGAGAGAGAGATTACTGTTTCACGCACATTCACCATCTCCCTTTACACACACACACACACACACACACACACACACACACACACACACACACACACACACACACACAAAGGAAGCTTGACCTAGACTTGCAGATAAAAGAAAAAGAAAAAAAGGAAAGAAAAAAAAAAAGGAAATGTCGGTCATTAAATCCCTCGCAAATTTGCTCCAGGAAGATGTGAGGAAGACATTGCACGCGCTCACTCGCCCACGCACACGCAATGCTTCGTGTGTGTGTGTGTGTGTGTGTGTGTGTGTGTGTGTGTTTATGTCTTCTATATTTTTAATCATCCCAGAAGCATAAGATAAATTTATTAACTTAAAAGAAATGTATCTTTACCCTAAAACTTCCAACTTTCTTTTCGCATTCCAGAGAAAGAAAACGAGACTAGGTCATCCCCACTCTTCAAGACTTCACGTATCAGGTATGGTTTGTATGTTTCCTTTCCTACATTCTTTCCTGCACCATTCCATCACCTCGTCACCAGTATGGGAAAGGCAAATACTGATGAGGTGATACTCGGGAAAGCACCTGACGTTTTACTACCGAAGCACCTCAGGGTAATGGCCACGCCTGCCCCATAGGAGTGATGCCCGCCCCTGTGGTCCCTTCAGAGCCACGCGCACCTCACCCAAGGCTCAGACAGGTATAGTCGCAAGCACCTCCGGACTCACCTCCATGCACTTCCCGCTAAACTTAACGAGAGGAGAGCTGTGATGAAAAGTATCTGATGGAGGTACTTAAGTGGGATTAGGGACGTAACAAGGGCAGTGTGGATAGGTTACTTAGGGTTATTAGTTAAGGTAGGGGGTAGAAGTAATGCGTTTGGGGTTAATATAGGTTGAAAAATAAATAAAAGAGAGAGAAAAAAGTATAAAATTGATCTGAAGGGAGTGCTTTAGTGGGATTAGGGACGCCGATAGTTAGCCAAAGGACAGGGACAAATGTCTTGAAGTAATGCGTTCCAGGTTAATAGCTTGCAAAATGAATGAAAGAGGAAAAAAGTGTTTGGAAATATATAAAATTGGCGAGAGATGAGGCGTAGTGAAAGGGATCTGATGGGAGTGCTTGAGTGGGACTAGGGACGTAGAGGAGAAGTATTTTTAAGAACTCCTCGGCCCTTTGAAATGGTCGTGATGAGAGTGCAAAGCGATTCTGAAAACAAGACAGGGATAGATTGGATTGTAGGCAGATTAGCTTAACAGGTATAATGTGGATAGATTACGTACGGTTATTAGTTAAAGTAGGACTAGAATAAATGCGCTCGAGGTTAATATAAGTTGAAAAAATGAGTCAAAAGAAAAGTATGTTTGAAAATATGTACAGTTGAGAGATGAGCCGTAGTGAAAGGGATTTGAAAGGAGTGCTTGAGTGGCATTAGGGAAATAAGTAGTGTGGATAGGTTACTTAAGATTGGTAGTTAAAATAAGGACAAGAAGTGATAGGTTAGAGATTAATGAATGTATATTATAGGATTGGCTAGGTTTGTCTTTTTCTAGTTAAGATAGAGACAAGAAATAATATATTAGAGATTAATGAATATATATTTCAAGATAGGTTAGATTAGGTTTATTAGTTAAGATGAGGACAAAAAAAGTAATGCGTTCTTATTTTATGTAAAAGGGAAAAGCTGGTCAAGGGAAATATAAAACAAAAATATAAATAAATCCTTCTTAGTTTTCAGTACAGTGGAACCATGCGTGCTTTGGGATCCGAGGGGTCTCCAAGCGCACGGGTTCGAATCCTGTCCACAGTCCGAGTGTAGGTTGGGCTTCCTCACTCGGGACAACGGTTTCCTAGCGGGTGGGCTTTGAGATAGGAGGTGCCACAAAAAGTATCTCCTTTAGTCCATAAATTCCCGTGAAAAGACCACATGGT
>NC_059302.1:25942418-25967418 GCF_017591435.1 Portunus trituberculatus | reverse complement strand
AACAGAAGCTAGAGTTGATTCATTCCACTTTTACGTCTCTCCTTCACTTTCTTTTTATTTATTTTTTCAACGTTCTAAATCTTCATCAATTATATTTTTTCTATGATTTATCTTTTTCTCGCTTCTTGTCACGTTGTTGTTGTTGTTATGATCGTTCCCTTGGTCTTGTTTAATTTGTTTTCATTATTTTTCTTATCGTTCATCTTTTTTTTATTTTTTCTACTTATTCTATTCCTAGTTTCGTATTTCGTTTGTTAATTCCATATCCTTTCTTCTCACTGTTTTCTCCACTTGTTTTTCTTCTTTCCTTTATCCCTCTGTGCATCTTACCCTATTTATTTGATATTCTTCAGTGTTTCTCTGCCTCTCGTCTCACTCCAATAAGGTCACTAACACACAAGGATTAGCTAAGTGTCTGTATTTCCACCCTCCTATGACTTGAATTTATTTAAGAGGGAGGTTTCAAGACATTTATCCTGTCTTTTGGCTAACCCTGTCGGATCTGTAAGGGAACTGGCAACTAAGTGGGTCTTTATCTATTTTTTGTTGTTGTCCTTGGCCAGTTTTTCCCTTTCTTACATAAAACAAATCGATTCTTTTTATCTCCTTATCTTTCACGTGCTCTTATCTTATCTTTCAACCTCTCTACTCTTGTCATCTAAATTTTAAATCTTTCAAACATTCAATTTTGTTTTTCGTGATCAGCTTTTCTTGTTTCCCTGTTCACTTTAATTCTTTTTTTATGACTTGCCTCTGTTTCGTTTTGCTTTATTTTTCTGATCACTGCAAGACGAATGGGAGATGAAAAGAGTAAGGGGCTAGCAACTAAGTGGGCCTTTTTCTATGGCCAATTTTTCCCTCTTACATAAAACAATCTTCTCTTTTTATCTCCTTATATTTCACATACTCTTATCATTCAACCTCTCTTCTCTTTTCCATCTAAATCTTTCAAACCTTCAATTCTTTTTTTCATGATTAATTTTTCTTGCTTCCCTGTTCACCTTATTTTTTTTTTTATAACTCTTCTCTGTTTTGTTTAATTTTTCTGCTCACTACAAGACGAGTGGGAGGTGAACAGATGAGTATAAGTGAGAGGACATTGACGAGTGGGAGTGAAAAGATGAGGAAGGTAAGTGGGTTGGACATTGGCTTTGAAAAAAAAAAAAAAGTAGATGGGAGAAGGAAAAGTTGGTCTGGAGTGAAAAAAAAAGGAATGAAACTAGACATTATTTTTTTTCTCCTATGTAAATAATGCACTTGTAAACCGTCAACTTTGAAAAGAATGCCTAATAATGACAAAAAAAAAAAAATCATGTAAATAAAAGAATAATGAAAAAAAAAATCGGTCAGAAAATAATAAACAACATAATTTTAAACAATGCGCTTGATTTTTTTTTTCAGGCGTGTAGTCTTCAGGTGTGTAGTCTTTAGGTGTGTAAAGTCTTCAAGTGTGTAGTCTCAGGTGTGTAGTCCTCAGGTGTGTAAAGTCTTTAGGTGTGTAGTCTTCAGGTGTGTAAAGTCTTCAGGTGTGTAGTCTTCAGGTGTGTTGTCTCAGATGTGTAGTCTTAAGGTGTGTAGTCTCAGGTTTGTGATCTGGTGTGTAAAGTCTTCAGGTGTGTAGTCTTCAAGTGTGTAAAGTCTTCAGGTGTGTAGTCTTCAAGTGTGTAAAGTCTTCAGGTGTGTAGTCTTCAAGTGTGTAAAGTCTTCAGGTGTGTAGTCTTCAGGTGTGTAAAGTCTTCAGGTGTGTAGTCTTCAGGTGTGTAAAGTCTTCAGGTGTGTAGTCTTCAAGTGTGTAGTCTTCAAGTCTTCAGGTGTGTAGTCTTCAGGTGTGTAAAGTCTTCAGGTGTGTAGTCTTCAAGTGTGTAAAGTCTTCAGGTGTGTAGTCTTCAGGTGTGTAGTCTTCAGGTGTGTAGTCTCAGATGTGTAGTCTTCAGGTGTGTAAAGTCTTCAGGTGTGTAATCTCAGATGTGTAGTCTTCAGGTGTGTAAAGTCTTCAGGTGTGTAAAGTCTTCAGGTGTGTAGTCTCAGATGTGTAGTCTTCAGGTGTGTAAAGTCTTCAGGTGTGTAGTCTCAGATGTGTAGTCTTCAGGTGTGTAGTCTTCAGGTGTGTAAAGTCCTCAGGTGTGTGATCTTCTGGTGTGTACATAGTCTGAGCTGTGCAGAGTTTTATACGTGTAGAGTTTTAGACGTGTACTTTCATGTGTGTGTAGGATCCAGATGTATATCGAATCGCATGTTTGAATGAAAAATAAACGCAAATGTGTACTCCAGTCAAATTTGCGCTTCTGGATCTTTATTGTTTTCAAGATGGCTGGTGTGACAATCAGTGGTGGTGCTGGTGTGTCAAGTGGGTGATAGGAAACACAAGGTGACGCAGAATATACTCTACATCAATTCGTGTCTCCCTTCCACCCACTGTTAGTTGTGCTTACGCGTGTTGTTTTTAGCCAGCAGATTGTGACCCCGAGACAATGAGGACCCGTAATGCTGTGCTGTTATTTGGGGGAGGGGGTGTCGATGCTTGCCTATTGAAACGGTGGGGATTATACTGTTTAATTCCATAATGGTGTCAATGCTTGTATCACCTCTCTGTCGCTGGCTCTCTCTCTCTCTCTCTCTCTCTCTCTCTCTCTCTTAAAGGTGGTAAAAATGGAGCTTTTCTTTTTTATTATTCTTTCAAGTATTAGATGAAGTTTTGATGTTAAGTAAAGTCCATCGGTTCTATCTTTTATTGTTTATTCCCCCATCATTATCGTTTTCTTTCTCTCCCCTCCATTTCTCTATTTTTTTTTCTCATTTTGTTCTCCTTCTTTCTCCTCCCTCTTTCTTTTTATTGCTTCTTCTTCTTCTTACTTTTCTTAATTGTCTTCTACTTCAATCTGTCTTCTGTTATTTTTGTGTCCTTTTCTTTTTTCTTCGTTTTTTTTTCATCTTTGTCCTTCCACATTTCTTTCATATGTCGTTTTTTTCTCTCGTTTATTTCCTTCTTTCTGAATTTTTTTTCACCTCATTCATCTAATTTCCTTCTGTTTTCCTTTTGTGGCTTGATTTGTATTCTTTTCTTCTTTCCTTTTCCTTCCCTTTTGTGATCTCTTTATTTCCCTTTGTGTTTGTTTTCCTGTCGGTTTTATTTTGTTGTATTTTTTCTTTTCCATATTTCCATTCTTTGATTTCTAGTTTTTAATTAATTTTCCCGTTTTCTCCTCTTCTCCTCTAGGTTATCTCTTTCCTCCTCCATTTTCTCCTTTATTTCCTTTTCCTTTATTCATTTTTTGTTCTATTTTTCACACTCGCCTTCCCACTTAACTTCTCCCCTTCTTTCTTTCCTTCGTCTAATCCTTTGTCATCTTTTCTCTCTTCCTTTTCTCCCTCATCTCTCTTCTAGCCTGCCTTTTCATTTCTATTTTGTTTTTCATGAGCATTATTCGCCTCTCTCCCTTTCCCTATTCCTTTTACTCAAACCCTTCTCTAATTTATTTTTTGTTTTGATTTCAGGTTTGTGGTCATGTTTTTTTTTTTTTTGAGTCTGTGTGTGTGTGTGTGTGTGTTTTCTCTACTTTATAATAGACCAAGGAGTTTTGGAGTAGAGCGAGAGATAGAGCTAGTGTGTGGCTACGTGTGGGTGACTTACATAGACTTTGAGCTAGCTTACTTTAGAGCAATTTTGTCTTCTCTCTCTTTTCTTTCTATTCCTCCCTTCTCTTCCTACCTGTCCTTTCCTTTTTACCTGCCCTGATCGCTCTTATCGCTTACAAAATAGAGCTTGGTTTGTATTGAAATATTTCTTGTTTATTTCTTAATTTATTTTTTCATACAGTTCCTTTCTTTTTTTTCATATATTTAATGTGTATGTTTGTATGTGTGTATGTGGTGGTGCTTGTAAATGGTAAGTGTGTGTGTGTGTGTGTGTGTGTGTGTGTGTGTGTGTGTGTGTGTGTGTGTGTGTGTGTGTGTGTGTGTGTGTGTGTGTGTGAATCTATTGATATTCATATGTTTCATTTATATATATATTTTTTAATTTTTAATGTTCTGAGTGATATTTATTGATGATGTTTATGAAAGACCTGTGTGTGTGTGTGTGTGTGTGTGTGTGTGTGTGTGTGTGTGTGTGTGTGTGTGTGTGTGTGTGTGTGTGTGTGTGTGTGCTTGTACGTGAGTGCGTGCGTGTGTGTTTACTCTTCCTCCTCCTCCTCCTCCTCCTCCTCCTTGTGATAATAATAACAGTAATAGTAATAGTCCATTCTATGCTATTTAAACACACACACACACACACACACACACACACACACACACACACACACACACACACACACACACACACAGACAAAACTCACACATCCACACGCCTTGTTTTACCAGCTCCTTTGATTGTCTGAACTGTGACGAGTGAGAAAAACACTATATTAATGCACCTGTCCCAGCGTCACCTGTCCTAGCGTCACCTGTCCTTGCGTTACCTGTCCTAGCGTCACCTGTCCTAGCGTCACCTGTCCTAGCGTCACCTGTCCCAGCGTCACCTGTCCTAGCGTCACCTGTCCCAGCGTCACCTGTCCTAGCGTCACCTGTCCCAGCGTCACCTGTCCTAGCGTCACCTGTCCCAGCGTCACCTGTCCTAGCGTCACCTGTCCTAGCGTCACCTGTCCTAGCGTTACCTGTCCTAGCGTCACCTGTCCTAGCGTCACCTGTTCTAGCGTCACCTGTTCTAGCGTCACCTGTCCTAGCGTCACCTGTCCTAGCGTCACCTGTCCCAGCGTCACCTGTCCTAGCGTCACCTGTTCTAGCGTCACCTGTCCTAGCGTCACCTGTCCTAGCGTCACCTGTTCTAGCGTCACCTGTTCTAGCGTCACCTGTCCTAGCGTCACCTGTCCTAGCGTCACCTGTCCTAGCGTCACCTGTCCTAGCGTCACCTGTCGTCACCTGGGTCAGTCTAGCCAGGTGAGGGCAGGTGAGGCAATAGAGGCGTATGCAGCACCTCTCGATATAATCCTCAGGCGATTATGCTAATGTAGATAATGTTGACATGGCATGGACGCCGCCGGAGAGAGAGAGAGAGAGAGAGAGGAGAGGGAGAGGGAGAGGGAGAGGGAGAGGGAGAGGAGAGGAGAGGGCGAAACGGGGAATAAAAGAGGTAGTTATATGAATAAAAGGTAAAGTGTCTTGCTTGTTAACACGTTCTTCCCTCCCCATTGTTCTTTTCTCCTTCCATCCCCTTTTCTTTTCTTCTTCTTTATTCCTTCCATCTTCCTCCTCCTCCTCCTCCAACTTTTCATTTCCTTCCTTTTGTTATTCCATTTCTCAGAAGGTAAAGTATAGTAGTAGTAGTAGTAGTAGTAGTAGTAGTAGTAGTAGTAGTAGTAGTAGTAGTAGTAGTAGTAGTAGTAGTAGTAGTAGTAGTAGTAGTAGTAGTAGTTGTAGTAGTAGTAGTAGTAGTAGTAGTAGTAGTAGTAGTAGTAGGAACAGCAACAGCAGCAGCATCAAAAGTAAAAAAAAATGGTGATATATGAAGCAACGAAGAGACAAAAGGAGAGGAAACCATGTGAGCTGAAGGAATGAGGAAGGAGACGAGTGGAGGAGATGGAGAGAAAGGGAAGGAGAAATAGGCAAACAATGGAGAGGGCTAGACAGAGGCAGCCATCCATCTACTCACCATCTAGCCATCCAGTCAGTCAGTCAGTCAGTCAGTCCCTTGCCACACTCCCTGGGCCCCGTTTGTCAGTGGAGGCTGAATATTGCATGACGCAATCACTGGATCAAATACGAGCTAAGCTGATGGCAGGCCCGGCGCTCACCCACGTCTCCCGCGGCCGCCCAGCCATTCCACTCATCTCGGATACGGAAGAGTGGAGAGAGGGAGAGGCGGGAAAGGAAAGTATAAGGGAGGGTAAGAGGAGGGGAAGTATAAGGTAAGAGGAGGAGGAGGAGGTATAAGGGAGGGTAAGAGGAGGAGGAGGAGGTATGATGGGGGGATGGGAGATGAAAGTATAAGGGAGGGTAGGAGGAGGAGGAGGTATGAGGCGGGGGATGCGGGAGAGGAAAGTATAAGGGAGGGTAAGAGGAGGAGGGTAAGGTATGAGGTGCAGGTGAAAGACAAGGAGAGAAGAAAGCAAGTGTGAGGATGAAGTGAATGGAAATGGTATGGGGAGGCAGAGATGAAAACAACAGGAGAGTTTGTTCAACCCCTTCAATACTGGGAAACAATTTTTTACCTTGATATTTGTGTACAATTAGACCATTTTGCTGTCATTAGAAAGTGTCTGTGGAGGTCAGAAGATTAATGGCCACAGTCTTCACTATTCTAATCCCCCACATAAGTTTCTAAAGCTTTATAAAATCACCAAATAGTAAGCAGAATGAGTATGAAACGCGTCATGGCACTGAAGGGTTTAAGGGAAGGTGTGAGGGGATCGTGGAAGGAGGAGGTGATGAGAGTGCGAGACTGGAATGCAAGTGGAGAGAGGGAAGGTATGACTAGAATGGGATGTGGAGAGTGGAGGGCGTAGGTCTGGGATTGGTGTGTGGAGGATGAGTGGAAGTGGAGATGGAGAGAAGAGGTGGAAAGAAGAGTAGCAGGTGGAAGAGGGAAAAAGGATGCTGAGGAATAGAGAATGAGTGGAGAGAGAGGTAAGTGAAGTGGATGAGATTGGGTGAGGGAAGGAGTAAAGAGGAGGAGGAGGGGGGGGAAGAAGGAGGGGGCAACAGGTCCTTTGGGTCTTGTCGCAGGGGAGAGGGAGGGAGAGGGAGTGAGAGGAAGGAGAGGAGGGAGAGGAAAGGCGTAGGTTGAAAGGGCATCTCGTTGTCATGGTCTGAGAGTTGTTAGTGCCGCGGTGAGAGTGTTTGGTTGTGGTGTTGACGGAGGTAACACACTGAGAGGCTGGGTGGTGGTGGTGGTGGAAGGTTTGATGTCTGGTGCGATTGGAGAAGGGAGATAGATGGTGGTGCTGGTGGTGGTGGTATATGGTGGTGGAATGTTATGTGTGTGTGTGTGTGTGTGTGTGTGTGTGTGTGTGTGTGTGTGTGTGTGTGTATGTGGCTGACGTAGGGAAAGTGGTGAATGGTGAATGTGTGTGTTTGTGTCTGTGGTGTGTGTGTGGTGAAGATGGAAGTGTGGCAGTGAAATGTGGTGAGGATCAAAGTGTGGTAAATGGGATGAGGGAGTTAGATGGTGAAGATGGTGATGAGAGTGATGATTTATGTGGTGATGAATTGCGTCAAGTAATCAATGTGGTGGATGTGATGAAGGCAGACAGTGTATGGGAGAGTGTGGTGAATGTGCTTGGTGAAAATAAAAGGTGTTGTGTGGTAAATATGGTGATGATATGTATGGTGTGTGTAGTGACAAAGAACCAGTACTTTAATATTGCAAAAAAAAAAAAAAAATAAATAAATAAAAGATCTACTAAGAGACAGAGAACAGACAGAGAAAAGAAACAGATAGACACTGATAGAGTAGCGACAGATGGAGAGCAAACCAGTAAGAGACAAACACACAGTGACAGATGGAAAACAAAAACTAAATAAACACACACACACAGACACACAAAAATGACAGGTATGGAGAGCAAACAAACATGAGCGTGGATAAACCCTGAAATATACATGACAGTACCAGATGGACAGGTAAACAGACAGTGGGTATAGCATTGACAGGTAAGAGGAAACAAAAACACACCTTCCTTTCTCCTCCACCACCGCATCACATAGAGAGAGAAAAAAAAATATACATCACAGAAAACAAATTTGATAAAAGTGTATATTTTGTCTTCACTGGTAGAATCTCTCATCTCCTTTCCTTCCAACCTATCCTTCCCTCCTTCCTATCCATCCACTCTCCTTCCTTCTCTTGTTGAGGAAACAGTGGAGGGGCGTTGGTAACCTCGAGGGTGAAGGAAGGAAAGAAGGATGGAGGGAGGGAAAGAGAATAGGAAGGAAGAAATGGCTGTGTTTTTCCCCTCACCTTACTTTCCCTCGTCTCACTTCTGGCATGGGACCTTTACCTTTACCTCTCTCTCTCTCTCTCTCTCTCTCTCTCTCTCTCTCTCTCTCTCTCTCTCTCTCTCTCTCTCTCTCTCTCTCTCTCTCTCTCACGGCTGTCTGATGGGAAAAGTTACCTTTGTAAACTTCTTCATCTTCCTTTCTCTCGCCTTTTGGTCTCTTTCTCCTGCCATTGCTGTATGCTCTTGTATTTTCATGTATCTTGCTGTGTATTTTTCTTTACATTTACTCTCGTCCTCCTCTCACTGTTTGTATCTCAAGTTCTATGTGTCATTATCATCGCCGTCGTCTTTTTCCCTCAGTACTTTCGTTTTCTTTCATTTTCTTTTTTTCTTTTTCTTTCTTTCTTCTTTTTCATCTTTTTTCTTTTTTTCCTTCTTCTTCTTTTACTTCTTTAACTTCTTTTACCTTCTTTTCTTCTTCTTCTTCTTCTTCTTCTTCTTCTAGTTTTCTTATCTATGTGTTTATGGGTGTTCATACATATTTCTCTCTCTCTCTCTCTCTCTCTCTGTCTCTCTCTCTCTCTCTCTCTCTCTCTCTCTCTCTCTCTCTCTCTCTCTCTCTCTCTCTCTCTCTCTCTCTCTCTCTCACAGCCTCCAGCATCCTTAAAGAGGAAGATGTTGAACTGGTCCTCGCCCCAAAATATAGAGAAACAGAATGAGAGAGAGAGAGAGAGAGAGAGAGAGAGAGAGAGAGAGAGAGAGAGAGAGAGTGGGAGAGTCTCAAAGGCACACAAGATGGGAACTACCACACGATTTGCTGACGTGTGCCATTTTTCTTTTCCTCCTCCTTCTCCTTCTCCTCCTCCTCCTCCTCCTCCTCCTCCTCCTCCTCCTCCTCCTCCTCCTCCTCCTCGGTGTCCATTGTAGTTCTCTTAGTTCATTAAAGACCATTATTGTGCTCCAGTTCATAGAAAACGGGGTTCTGGTACTGGCTCTCTGTCTCTCGAATTTGCCTTTTTTTTTTTTTCCGTCACCAGGTTCGATCCTCGTGTGACCAGAATAGGGATGAGCGCCTGCCGTGTGTGTGTGTGCGTGTGTGTGTGTGTGTGTTCGGAACTTGATGTACGTGTTTGAAATAGCGAGGGTTTGTATGTCTGTATCTTTATGGTCGTATTTTGTTTGTTTTTGTTGCTGTTCTGTGTGGATGATGTATAGAAAATGAGGACGCAATATCACTGCTACTACTACTGCTGCTGCTGCTACTGCTGCTACTGCTGCTACTGCTATTGCTACTACTACTGATGGGATAGTTAAATAGAGAATATAATTGCAGTAAAAACAGCAAAAACAATAGTAATAGTAGTAGCACTAGTAGTAGTAGTAGTAGTAGTAGTAGTAGTAGTAGTAGTAGTAGTAGTAGAAAATTATTGTAGTGGTAGTAGTGACAGTTGTAGTAGAGTAGTAGTAGTAGTAGTAGTAGTAGTAGTAGTAATAGTAGTAATAGTAGTAGTATTAGTATTATTATTAGTAGTGGTAGTAGTAGTTGTCGTCGTCATCGTCGTCGTCGTAGTGTTTAGTAGTAGTAGTAGTAGTAGTAGTAGTAGTAACACCACCACCCAACTGCCTCCTTTGAATAGAGGTATCAACACACACACACACACACACACACACACACACACACACACACACACACACACACACACACACACACACACACACACACACACACACACACACCTGTTTCCCTTCTGAGTGCGGGCAGCAGCAACAACATCAGCAGCAGTAGTCTGGCTGGGCCTCAGGGGAACCAGCGCAGGATATTTTTCTCCATTTTCTTGTCTGTCTGTTCGTGTGTTTGCCAGTCTGTCCGTTTGTGTGTCTGTCATTATATTTCTTTGTTATCTCTCTCTCTCTCTCTCTCTCTCTCTCTCTCTCTCTCTCTCTCTCTCTCTCTCTCTCTCTCTCTCTCTCTCTCTCTCTCTCTCTCTCTCTCTCTCTCTCTCTCTCTCTCTCTCTCTCTCTCTCTCTCTCTCTCTCTCCAAGAAACACTAGCTGTTAATCATCTCACACACACACACACACACACACACACACACACACACACACACACACACACACACACACACACACACACACACACACACACACACACACACACACACACACACACACACACACACACACACACACACACACATTCAAACCCCCTCTGCCTACTTTCCCCTTCCCTATAGACGTACAAGAACAGTAATGAAAACCCCACAATCCAATAAAAACCCAGCTCTAAAGTGTGTGAAAGCTACGAGTGTACAGCCTTAGTGTGCTACGCCTCACAATCAATGCCCCGGTGCTCGCTTGGTATTGAGTACACACAAGACAGGGAGGCAAGAAGCAGGTGAGCAAGTAGGTGGAGGGGAGGTGTCCAACGTACTTGCTTGTGTGTTGTTGTGGTGATCAATGTGTTGAGGTGATGAAGTGTGCTTTGTAATGTTTTTTTTTTTTTTAATGTTAGATGTGACAAATGGTTAAGGGCAACATGAAACGAAAAAAAAGTGTATATAGTTACCAGTCTCCTTGTAGGTCCGAGAGAGTTAGTAGCCCTCCCACTCCCGCCCCCAAGAAAAGGGATAACCTTGAAACCTCCCTCTTAATTGCTTGTGTGTTGGTGTGGTGATCAGTGTGTGAGGTGTAAAAGTGTGTTTTGTATAGATGCACTGTTGTAGGTGTGTGCGTATATGTGTTTGTGTATATGTGTGTGTGTCTGTGCACGAGTGGATAGATAGTTAGATACATAGATAGATACATAGAAAGATACATACATAGATAGACAGATAGGCAGATTGATAAGGGGTGTAGATGGATAGATAGCTAGACGTAGATGGTTACATGCAGGGATAGAGCAACTGATAAATATATGAAAGAATAGATAAGATACTATATAAATGTATTCTTAGGTTAATAGATAGATGGATGAATGGACTGATGAATGGCTGAACAGACAGGTAGATAAATGAGAGAGAGAGAGAGAGAGAGAGAGAGAGAGAGAGAGAGAGAGAGAGAGAGAGAGAGAGAGAGAGAGAGAGAGAGAGAGAGAGAGAGAGAGAGAGAGGTTAAGTAAGTATAGGTATAGAGAGAAAATGTTTGTTAATCTAAGCCTTTTTCCTTCGTGTTTGATGTATGTTGTAACCTTTATTGTGAGTGATTAGTGCCATGAATAATGTTTTGAATGAGAACAATTGGGAAAAAAATGCAGACCTGTATTGCATATTGAGATATATAGATTGATAAATAGAAAGATAGAGATAGATAGATAGATAGATAGATAGAGAGAGAGAGAGAGAGAGAGAGAGAGAGAGAGAGAGAGAGAGAGAGAGAGAGAGAGAGATAACTAGTGATTTATTTCTCTTAGAACACGTACCCAAGAATTTTAAAAGAAAACTGTCTCATTCGTCACACAAAACATATGAGATCTTTACGTAAACTGCAATAAATCAACAACATATTTCTGGATATTGACTTGTACAACACGAGCACCAAAATCCTTCCAGTCCGTCAGTCGCTTTAACAAATTTGACGTAACCTGCAAAAAATGTTCATTAAATCAGACTTCACGTAATTATACATTATCAGAACGACGTCACTTACTAAATTCTATCTTAACTTAACCTAACCTAACCTAACCAGATCTAAGCTACCGAAACCTAACTTATTCCTGTCTAACCTTAACTAACCTTACTTAAACTTATCTGAACCACCTACCTTAAGGCAATGTAGCTTAACGTCACCTAACCAAAACTAACCAAACGTAACAAACCGCACATACATGAACCTAACCTAACCTAACCTAACCCAACCAATCTAACCTAACCTAACAAACTTACCCTATCATACCTAACCTAACCTACCCTACCTATCCTAACCTAACCTAATCTAATCTAACCCAACCAATCTAACCTAACCTAACCAATCTAACCTAACCTAATTTACCCTAACCTACCCTACCTAACCTAACCTAACCTAACCAAACAAAACCAAACAAACCCGTGGTACAGTGGAAACATGCTTGCTTTGGGGTCCGAGGGGTCTCCAAGCGCACTGGTTCGAATCCTGTCTAATGTCTGAGTGTAGGTTGGGCTTCCTCACTCGGGGCAACGGTTTCCTAGCGGGTGGGCTTTGAGATAGGAGGTACCCCCAAAAAGTAGCCCCTTTAGCCCATAAATTCCCGTGAAAATCCCACATGGTAGAAATGAAATAAAAAAGAAAACACACAATTCAACAACACAATAAGCACTTTTTATCATTGCATTTTCTGTTACCCTTACCTTCATTCACCCTTCCTACAAAACAGAAAGAAAAGAAACACAGGTAAGCTCCGCAACTCACCTGTGTAGTACATCTGGCGCGCCATGGTGGGACAGTTGAGGTTCCTGCCGTTGGTGAAGTCAATGTTAGTCCTGACGGGGCGATGGTACATGTTTTGCGTGGGGCGGAAGTTGTTCACCATCTTAGCTTTGGGACTCTTCTTGGTGCCCTGGTGCAGCTTCCTCAGGGCGTGCAGCTGAGGGACAGAGAGAGAGAGAGGATGGGGAATGAGAATGAGAATGATGGTAGGGAGTGAAGAAAAGACGAACAATATAGAAGGATAAAAGGAAGTAAAAGTGGAAAAAGAAGAAAATGATGTTAAGAATTATAGATATAGAATGAAACGAATGGTAGAATGGTAACAATGGAGAGAGAGAGAGAGAGAGAGAGAGAGAGAGAGAGAGAGAGAGAGGGTGGCGAATGGGAAGGAGAATGATGATAGGGAGTGAAGAAGAGAAGAAAAATATATTAGGGTAAAGAAAAGTAATAAAGCGGAAGGAGGAGAAGGAGAAATTAGAAATAACAGGGATAGGATGAAAAGAATGATAGGATGATAACAAAGGATGAACAAGGACATACTAAGTACAATAAAAAAAAGCTTCAAATAGAGAATGAATGAATAAGCATGAGAAGGATGAAGAAGAGATGAAAAAAAAAATGAGAGAGACGAAGAGTGAAAGGAGAAAGGCAAGATAACAATGGGAAGGAGTAAATCGGAGAAGAAACAGGATGAAAGAGATTAAAGGGAGCAGGATAGAAAGGAGACGAAGAGAGGAATAGGAGAAAGATACAATATAAAAGGATATAAGATAAAAGAAAGATAAGGAATAAATCAGAGGGAGACAAAACGATAAAGGAAGGAAGGAGGGTGAAGAGTGGGTGAGGGGGAAGAGTGAGAAAAATCATTGGAATCGAGAAGTGAGTGAGAGAGAGAGAGAGAGAGAGAGAGAGAGAGAGAGAGAGAGAGAGAGAGAGAGACAGAGAGAGACAGAAACACGAAAAAATAAACCACACAACACAACAAAGCAACACAAATAAATCAGAAATAAAAAAAAGAAAACAGAAAAGAAGAAAGACAAAAATCCACCGAATAAATAAAACGAAAAAAACAAACAAAAACAAATAAATAAGGAATGGAAATGAATGAATGACGTGGGGGAAGAGGAGGAGGAGGAGGAAGAGGAGGAGGAGAGAAAGAAAACGGAATGAATGAAGGAGATAAAACCGAGGTGAATAAATGAAAGATAAATACAACAGGAGGAAAGACAGGAAGCGTTTGTGAGTGACGCACGGAGAAATTGGCGCGCAAAATGTGAGCGTGGGTGGAAACGGAAAGACCAGGAAACACGAACGAACTAACATACGAACACCCCCCGCCCCCCAAACGAACGAACGGACGAACGGACGGAGCACAGGAACGAGAAAGGAAGGAGAAAGCGTAGTGGTGAGAAATTGTTCCATAATACCAATGTTACAAAGAGAGCGAAGGGATGGAACATGGACAGTGGCAGTGGCGGTGGTGGTGGCGGTGGTGGTGGCAGGGAATAGAATAAATGTAATGGACTGATAAGAGGAATGGAAGAGGGAAGGAAGGAAGGAAGGAAGGAAGGAAGGAATGAAAGAAGAAAGAGTAATAGAATATATGCATGAATGAGGCTGAGGAAAAAAAAGAGGAGACATGCAGAAGAGGATTACAGAGAGAGAGAGAGAGAGAGAGAGAGAGAGAGAGAGAGAGAGAGAGAGAGAGACGGACATCAGCAACAAATAGGAACAAGAAATGGATGAAGAAAGAGGTATAAAAGAGAGAGAAAGAGAGAGAGAGAGAGGTGGGCGAGGGAGAGAAGAGGGGAAGAAAAGAGAGGTGAAGAACAAGGAAGGGGAAGAGGAAGAGTGAGGATAACAGGAGGAGCCGTGTAAGAGAGGATTAAGGAAGGGAGAGGGGAGAAAGGGAGAGTTAATATTTGATGAGAATTAGTCCCCCCTCCCTTACTCCTCTCACCCCAGACTCACCTCTCTCTCTCTCTCTCTCTCTCTCTCTCTCTCTCTCTCTCTCTCTCTCTCTCTCTCTCTCTCTCTCTCTCTTTCCTCCTAATTCCTCCTTCCCTATCTCCATTTCTCTCCTATCCAAATGAAATTATCACAAATATTCCTTTTTCCCCTCTTCATTTTTTTTCTCTCCCTCTCTTCTTCCACCCCTCTCTTCCTCTCTTCCTTTCCCAATCCTTTTCCCTCTCCCCTTTTGTGTGTTTGTCCCTTCATCTATCAAACATGACTAAAATTTTCCTAAGTCTTTTTTTTTTCTTCCTCCTTTTATTTTTCCATCCTTCTCCTACTTCCTCTTTCTCTTTCTCTCTCTCTCTCTCCATTCCGTTTCTCTGTTTTCTCTCTCTATTCTCTCCTCTCCCTTCTCCTCCTTCTCCTCCTGTCCTTTTATTCTATCTCTGTTATCTTTTATTAGCTTTTCTTTTTTCTTTATTCTTTTTCTGTCTTATTATTTCCTCTTCTTTTTCTTGTCGATCTCTTTATTAATTTTCTTTTTTCTTTGTTTCTTTTATTTTTTTCTTCCTTCTCTGTCATCTTCCCAGTATTTTTTCTTTTTCTTCTTCTTCTCTTTATTCTTCTCCTTCTATTTCTTCTGCCTCTTTATTTCCTCGCTTTTCTCTTTTTTCCTTATTTTCCCCTCACTTCATTCCTTTTCTCTTTTGCCATCCTTCCCATCCATATCTCGCCTCTCTCTCTCTCTCTCTCTCTCTCTCTCTCTCTCTCTCTCTCTCTCTCTCTCTCTCTCTCTCTCTCTCTCTCTCACCACATCTATTTCACCTAACACAACATAAAGTCTAAAATTATCTTGCCTTTCTTTTTTCCTTCTTCCCCCCCTCTTGTCTTTTCTATGTTCACACTAGCAAGCTAAAATTACCTTCCTTATTTTCCCTCCACCCTCCGTCCTCCTCCTCCTCCGCCTCCTCTTCCTCCCCTAGCGTTCTTCCAGCTAGCATCACCAGGGAGATAAAAATGGCCACAGGTAACACTACATTACCCTTCACACGAGTCCCGTTGTGTGAATAAGGGAGGATGCAGCGGGGCGGAGATGTGGTGAGGGCCTCGAGAACTTATTAGGTTTTGTGCGGCTAATGTTGAGGTTATTTGATTTTTAAGAGGGTTGCTCTGGGTATCGTCTCGTAGTCGTGAATTTGGTGTTTTTGTTGTTATTGTTGCTATTTGTTTTATTAAGGGGTTTTCATTGTGTTGACTGTGTGTGTGTGTGTGTGTGTGTGTTTGTGTTTGTGTTTGTGTTACTTTTTTTCATATAGTTGAGGTGATTTTGTGATTATTTATGTGTTTTTTTTAAGAAGTTTCCTTTGAATATCGTGAATTGCTGTTGTTGTTGTTGTTGTTGTTGTTGTTGTTGTTGTTGTTGTTGTTGCTTTGTGTCATGAATTATGCTTGATTTTGCTGTGTTTGTGATGTGTTGTTATTTAGGAGAGTTGTTTTGGCTTATTACTTGTTTATTTATTTATCTATTCACTCATTATTTTTATTATTTATTTATTTATTCATTGGTGTGTGTGTGTGTGTGTGTGTGTGTGTGTAATAATAATAATAATAATAATATACGGTTTATTAACTTGGCAATGTAAAATTACACTGAAAATGTACAGGGGCGGGGGGGACATTAAAAACAATGAACTGAAATGCTTAACCTAACTATGGGTCTAACTTAACCTAGAATTCACTTATTAATTTACTTATTTATTTAAGGCTCGCACAATAGTGGGCACCGCGCTAAGTCGGTACCGATCAGTGCGCGGTGCTCTTAAGGGCGCTTAAGGGTGTGTGTGTGTGTGTATGTGTGTGTGTGTTATCCTGTTGAATTTCTACTTCTGGCATGAGTTAGTGTATATTTTTTTCTTTTTTCATTTTTTTTGCTATACAAGTAAGTTTTTCAGGGCTAATGTATCGAATTGCCGCTCGTGCTTGGATTTAGCTTCTTGTTTTGAATGTACCGTGTGGGATGCACTGTTTAAATAAATATGCACGTTTGGGATCTCTACTGCAGCGGGGTGATAGTAGTAGTAGTAGTAGTCGTTTTTGTTGATGGTGGTGGTCGTGGTGGTGGTAGTAGTGCTTATGTAATTGTTGTTGTTTTTGATTATGATGTTGTTGTTGTTGTTGTTGTTGTTGTTGATGTTGTTGTTGCTGTTGATGATGATGATGATGTTGCTGTTGATAATAATGATGATGATGATGATTGTATTGTTGTTGTTGTAGAGAAAAGACAGACATGGTAGGATGTTGACCAAAATATAAAAAAATTAGAGAAAAGAGAGAGAGAGAGAGAGAGAGAGAGAGAGAGAGAGAGAGAGAGAGAGAGAGAGAGAGAGGAAATAAGTAAAAAAAAATAGCAAAACTTACAAAACCTAAAGAGAAAAATAGAATGTATATAAAAATGTTCTCTTAATCTCTATCTCAAAGTTAAGTGCAACGATGATAGAATATTTATGTGCTTTTTTTTTTTCTCTCGTTTTAGTCTTTGTATATTACCTTTTTTTTTTTTTTTTTCTATTTATACCATGTGGGCTTTTCACGGGAATTTCTGGGCTAAAGGGGATACTTATTAAGGGTACCTCCTATCTCAAAGCCCACCCGCCAGGAAACCGTTGCCCCGAATGAGGAAGCCCAACCTACACTCGGACCGTGGACAGGATTCGAACCCGTGCGCTTGAAGACCCCTCAGACTCCAAAGCGCGCATGGTTCCACTGTACCACGGCGGCTCCTTTTTTTTTTTTTATGATGTAGAACCCGGTAAAATAAATTGTTTTGTTGTTTTGATTCATGTTTCATTAATCCTTTCACTTCCTTGGTCCTTTTCATCTTATCTTTTCTCTTTCTTACTCATTATCATTCTTATCACTTCTCTTCTCTTGTCTTCTCTTTTTCTTTTTTTTCTCTTCTCTTTTCATCCCTTCCCTTCTTTCCTCTAACCCTTTCACTTTCATCTGGCTTATTTCTTCGATCCTTTTCATGTCTTACTCATTACCTTCTTATCAATTTTCTTCTCTTCTGTTCCTTCCTCTATCTTCTCTTCTCTACTCTTCTTTCTTCGATCCTTTTCATCTTATCTTTTCTCTTTCTTATTACCATTCTTATAATTTCTCGTCTCTCTTCACTCCTATCATCTTTCCCATCCTATCTCTCTTCATTCCTCATCATCTTTGTCATTGCTATTTACTCCCTCTCTCCTCCTCAATGCTCCTTATCATCTTTCCTTTGTCTTTCGCTCTTCTAACCCTTTGTTACTTCTTACCATCCTTCTCATTCTATCTCATCTCACTTATTGTTCCACAGCTGCCTTGGAACACTATACTGGCCACTCAATGTATCAACTCTTCAAACTCCTTTATATTCCTTCCTGGTGCTTTGAAACATTTAATACATTGCCTTGAGATTGTTTTATTGTAAGATAGAAAAACCGGCCAAATGCAACAGCAGTGATTAAATAAAAGGGCCCACTGAGATGCCAGTCCCGAAAAGCGTCAAGAGATTTAGTTGAAAGAATGGGTACATGTTAGTTGCTTCCTATAACAGTAGAGTTAAAGATAGATATTGCATTTAATTGCCTAGACAAATAGATTATATAGACGCATTCAATCCCTGCCTAGGTGGATTCAAACGTGTTAAGCAAGTAATTCGCTAGATTTTTTCTTTTTTTGGTAATCCATCAAGTTACTTCGTGTAAATCGCTTAATCAGATTATCCCTCCGGTGAACTTTTTGCTTTATCTATTTATCAGTTTATTCATTCATTTATTTATTTATTTAGCGTATGTAGTGAGCAACACGTGATGAAGTCTTTGTAGTGATTGATTGTAAGGTTTACAGCTCAAGGAAATGTTTCAAGTTCGTGTCGCCGCCTTGCAAGTTGGGCAGTCCCTGTAATGGCGCAACACAGCCGCCAAGTGTGTGCCGTGGAAGTTCCCAGTGAAGTTGTCGGTTAGGTAATTGTTACATGCAAAGGGGCAAAAGGATAGGTCTCTGGATATCATAATGTTCATTTTACCTGGGAGATTCAAGATTCGTTGGTGTTATAAGATTAAATGTCCTTTTCCAGATTGGACATTTTGTATGTCATGGTATATATTAGTTACTTGAAATTAGTGACTTTTTTTTTTAAATTAGATCACTTTTCTAGGATGAAATTTTTCCTCGGGTTAAAATTTTTTTTCAAAATTGAATGTCAAGGCTTGAATAACTTTTGCTCTAAGTAATTAGTCTTTCTGAAGAGGCCATTTTCTAAGATCAGATGCAAATTTTAAAATTAAATAACTTTCTGCATTATTTGGAATTTTGTAAGGTTTACAATACGTTTTAGATAAAGATCGTTATTCTTCGTGACAACAAACTTTCTTTCTCTCTCTCTCTCTCTCTCTCTCTCTCTCTCTCTCTCTCTGAGGCGTGGATGCGTCTCGTGACTCGCTCCTTGAGGAGAAAACAAGTGTCGTGCAGCGTAGTATTTCCGGCTCGAGGCTGAAAAGATTGAAATTTAGAAGTAATAGAATTTGGAGCCTGTATTTTTGAAGGGGAAAATGTTTATATTATTCACACCAACTTGCGAGTCCTTGATCTGAAGTTAACTAAAAGCGAGCCGGCGTATGAACAGAACCCTGAGGACCATCACAGCTAACTGGCGCCATTGTGAGGCGAGGCTGTTTGTTACAACGACCAGTGCCAAGTGAGAATTTGTAATGATTTTCAGATTCGCTACGACAACAATAATGGCGATGCTGCTGCTGTTGCTGTTATTGTTGTTGTTGTTGATGTTGTTGTTGTTGCTGCTGCTGAACGTAGGTGTTGCTGTTGGGCTGTGAGTGCTGTTACTGTCGCTGCTGGTAATAAAACTACTACTACTACTACTACTACTACTACTACTACTACTACTACTACTACTACTACTACTACTACTACTACTACTACTGCCACTTCAAGTAATAACAACAACAACAAAAACAACAGCACCAGTAACAATAACACAACAACAATAATAAGAACGATAATAATAATAATAATAATAATAATAATAATAATAATAATAATAATAATAATAATAATAATGATAATGACAAACGATTTCCCCTTCCTGGAAACACTTGCAGCTGGATTAATGTAATATATTCTTTACCAGTTTTACCCTCCACTTAAAAAAACATTTACATACATGGGCTTAGAGAGGACGGTTTACAATGTGTGTGTGTGTGTGTGTGTGTTTTATGTGCAGAAAAGCCATGTTCTGTTTGTTATTTCGCGTTTAATTCTCTCTCTCTCTCTCTCTCTCTCTCTCTCTCTCTCTCTCTCTCTCTCTCTCTCTCTCTCTCTCTCTCTCTCTCTCTCTCTCTCTCTCTCTCTCTCTCTCTCTCTCACGGCACTTTTAAGGGTGAGGCAGTGGCTGTGTATGTGTGTCTTGGCCTTTAAAGTGTGTGTGTTTGTGTGTGTGTGTGTGTGTGTGTGTGTGTGTGTGTGTGTGTGTGTGTGTGTGTGTGTGTTTTATCAAGTTCATTACTACTACTACTACTACTACTACTACTACTACTACTACTACTACTACTACTACTACTACTACTACTGCATCGTCGTTATCTCATTTATTAACTTCACAATCAGCACCACCACCACCACCGCCATCACCAACACTACCATTTTTCACAATTATTGCTAGCATCACTGTCATGACCATCATCTCCACCATCGTCACCACCTTCTCCACCACCACCACCACCACCACCACCACCACCACCACCACTAGCACCACCACCAGCCCTAATGGAGGAAAGCATGCTACGTTTTAATTACATACAAAAATTTCGGATTTTGAAAGCATCTTATCTTCACCCTCCACTTTCTCTACCCTTCCCCTCCTCCTCTCTCCTCTCCCTCTCCCCTCTCCCCTCTCCCCAATCCCCAATTCCTTCCTCCCCCCTTCCCCCTATTCCACTCTATTGCTTATTATGATAATGAGAACTGCTTACCAAAGGTCTTACTTTCCCAATTTCCTCACTCCCTGCACCACCACCACCACCACCACCAACAACTTTTTTTTTGCTCCTTTCTTTTTTTTCTATCAAGCTCATTACAAAACCACAGCCACAGCCAGCTACCCCCTTCCCTCCCCCACCTCTCTCTCCTCTCCCTCTCCTCCCGAGCCTTCCCCTCCTGCTCCCCTCTCTTTTTTCCCCTCACTAACTTAATTAAATGTTTTGACCCCAATGTTGTGGATTAATAATATATCGAGTAATTGTTTGTTCTTCGTGTGTTTGTGTTTTTCTGGCTGGTTTTGAAATGATGATGATTATTATTTAGTATTTTGAATTGTGTGTTTTTTTTTATTTTACTTGTTTTGGTTATGGGTTTATTCATTAGGTGTGTTTGTGATGTTTATTTTTATTGTTATATGCTGCAGTCTTTCCTCATATTCTCTCTCTCTCTCTCTCTCTCTCTCTCTCTCTCTCTCTCTCTCTCTCTCTCTCTCTCTCTCGTAAAGATTCTTCCAATGGTGATCAAAGTAAATAATTGAATTCTCACAAAACAATAACAATTCTATCCCTCGTTGTCACCAAGATAGAAATAGATAAAGCATTGTTGTTTGGCGTGACGGAGAGATAACACACACACACACACACACACACACACACACACACACACACACACACACACACACACACACACACACACACACACACACACAGAACATATATGACTTTAGGATTCCATGTTAAATAAAACTGGTAACCGTACAGCTGATTACAAACATGGAAAATTTTGGAAATGGATAGATTTATTTGAAATATTGAGGGAATGTAAATAGACGAAAGAATTTAAATAGGATAGATATGAATAGGTAAAATTAATGATGTGTAATTGAACTAACCTCAACCTTGGTTAAATTCTGGTAAGTATTAGAAAGATGGAAGAGTGTAAATTAATCCTCTTCATCATTATTTGGCATATCTTTCTTGAATCACGATTTTCTTACTCTACAGACAACACCAAACATTGAACTGTCTGGAAATTACATAACCAACTTTTTTATGTCTCTCTCTTCTGTAGATGCTTATAAAAACTCAACACATTGTCTTTAATACTGAGAGTTGTTGCGTATCACAGTAAAACGTATTAAGTTATAAAAATGAACAGGTAAAATTAACTCTATGTAAACCGAGCCAGGTGAGCAGAACAAAGGAAACAAAAGCAGGTAAATCTAAATAGTTGAATTATCATGACCTTAATATGTAGTGTGTAGAAAAGAAGATTAAGGTGAGTAAGAATATATTTCATTATTTCATTTTGCCTGCTTTATTTTGTCTCGTTCTGTTTACCTATTTCAGTTTATATAGCTCTTTTTGCATGCATCTATTCACGATTACTTACTCTTTGCCTATACAACAAAGTGAAAGCAGAGAAATACAAACAGATAAAATCAAAACACCTAAAGTAAATTCCTTCCACACACGAACAAAGAAGCTTACCACCCCTTCCTTCCACACCTGCCCAGACACACCTGTCCAGCCACACCTGCCCAACCACACCTGCTGCTTGATGATAGAGATTAAAATGAAACATAAATCTTTTCACACAGTCACACACTCACCCCTCCTTTTCACACACACACACACCAGTCTTCACACACCATATACCCACACACACATACCCACACACACACACACACACACACACACCAGTCCCTACACACCTCTCCACACCTGTCTTCATCTATCCACACACCTGCTGCTTGGTGATATAGATGGGCTTGTTCACCACCACCCACGTGACGGTCTCATGGCATGGCGGCTGCGTCAGGGAACCGTCGTAGGTCATGTAGTTTTCAGTCCCCGGCAGGAGGCCCTTCACGCTCAGGTGTTCCACGGGGGCCCAGCTGCCGGCGTACCTGATCTTCTCCATGGCGTCCGTCAAGTGGCGCAGCTCAGGGTTCCCTCTCTCCGCTATCTGAAGGTGCAGGAATGAGGTATTGAGTGTGTGTGTGTGTGTGTGTGTGTGTGTGTGTGTGTGTGTGTGTGTGTGTGTGTGTGTGTGTGTGTGTGTGTGTGTGTGTTGGTGTGTGATGTGGAGATATTTATAGGTAAGTGAAAAGAGTGTGTGTGTGTGTGTGTGTGTGTGTGTGTGTGTGTGTGTGTGTGTGTGTGTGTGTGTGTGTGTGTGTGTATGTGGTTTGCCTGGATGTGGATAGAGTAAAAGATGAGGTGGAGCGTGTGTGTGTGGAAGGAAACGGATTACTATAGAGGATAAGTGGAGGTGGAGGGAGAAGAGTGGGTTAAGCGTTTGGGATCATGTCAAGAATAGCGAACCCTGCAGCTGTCCTACTTTCCAGGCTACCACTTCGCAGCTCTAACCTAACATAACCCTATTTTTAACCTAACCTAACATAACTCTATCTTAGGTTAGGTTAGGTTAAAGTTAGGTTAGGTTGGTTTTGGTTGTCATATTTTCATTCATACGTCATGTCAGCTGAGTGAAAGAGTTACGAAGGGAAAGCCGGGAACTGAGGAGAGCTGGAGGGTTCGTTAATGATGAGTGAGATATAGTAAGTGAGACAAGTAGAAGGTGGAAAAATTAAACCTTAGTATTGTATTTGAAAGTGGAGTTAGAAGAGAAGAAAGAGTAAATTTAGAGCTTGTGTATTGTGTGTTAGTGTGGAAGGAAGTGGAGTAGTAGGACTTGGTGGTCGTACAAATAGGAGTTAAATGGAGAAAAAAAAAAATTAGGAGGGTTCGGAAATCTTGACATGATCCAGTTTTTGCTTTGTGTGGATGTTAGATAGAAAATACTAAAGGAGAGGAGAGAGATCAGTGAATGTGGAGTGAGATTTAGTAGAGGAGACAAGTGGAAGTGGATAAATGAAAGCTGAGTGTTGTATTTGAAAGTGGAGTTAAAAGAGAAGAAAGGTTAAATTCAGAGCTTGTTTATCGTGTGTTAGTATGGAAGATAGTGGAGTAGTAGAAGCTAGTGGTCGTAGAAATAGGAGTTAAAACGGAGAAAGAATTTAAGATGGGGCGTGTTCTGTGTGTGGATGTGGAGAAGAAAGAGTAGTAGAAGAGGTACTTGGACATGAAAAGAGGGAACTGTAGGTTTACTTGTGGTTTTTGTGGAGAAGGAGCAGTACTAGGAAAGGTTGTTAGGTTAGGTTAGGTTAGGTTAAGTCTCAGTTGGGTGTGAGATTGAAGGAACCGTGTCAGTGGAGGAGGAACGAGTACGGAGTGTGTGGATATTGTGAGGATATGGAAGGAAGGGAGACATTGTTGAGAGATTAAGAATAAAAAGCTAAAAGAAGGAAGGAAAGAAGAAAAAGAAGAAAAAAAAGAAAATACGGAAAAAAAAGAAAGATGGATGAGGATGAAGAGTAAAAAGAGTGAAAAGAACGAAACAAAAACAGGAAAGAGGAAAGCGAGAAGGAACGAAGGAAGGAGGAGGAGGAGGAGGAGGAGGAGGAGGAGGAGGAGGAGGAGGAAGAAGAGGAAGGCGAGGGGAAGGAAGGGAGGAGGATATTTGCGTGTGGGGTGTAGATGATGGTAACGACGTTGGCAGGAATGGAAGGAAGAGGGGCGGGAGGCTGTGTTTGAGTGACGAGGAGGAGGAGGAGGAGGAGGAGGAGGAGGAAGAAGAAGAAGAGGAAGAAGAAGAAGAGAGGAAAAGAGGTTAGTACATAAGCTAGAAAGGAGGAAGAAAGGCATGAAGATAAATTTTGAGAAGCAGAGAGAGAGAGAGAGAGAGAGAGAGAGAGAGAGAAACAAGTAAGGTGAAATAGAGGAAGGAAGGAGAGACGAAGAGAAAGGAATGGAGGGAAGGAGAGGAAGGAAATAAATATGGTTTTATGGAGGTAATTGTAGCGACGTAATGATGGAGGAGGAATGGAGAGAGAGAGAGAGAGAGAGAGAGAGAGAGAGAGAGAGAGAGAGAGAGAGAGAGAGAGAGACTGGAAATGAAGGAAGAAATTGGGCAGGTGAAATAGAAAAGGAAGAATAAGAAAGACAGGAAAAACGGGGAAATATGTATAAATAATAAGAGGAAGCGGAGGGAAGGCGAAGGAGAGAGAGGGAGGGAAGGAGGGAAGGGGAGAAGGAGGGAGGGAGGGAGGGACCTGATAATGAAGGCAGAAAAGGAAAGAAGGGATGAAAGAAGATGCGATAAACATATTACTAGCATGAATACATCAGAGAGAGAGAGAGAGAGAGAGAGAGAGAGAGAGAGAGAGAGAGAGAAGGTTTGGTGAAGGGTCGATGCCTTCGTTTGCCTCCTGTGGTTCCGTGATCAAGAGAATCATTTTCCGATAGTGTGTGTCTTGTTCTTCACCACATAGATCACTTTCGGACTCCTTTCTCTCTCTCTCTCTCTCTCTCTCTCTCTCTCTCTCTCTCTCTCTCTCTCTCTCTCTCTCTCTCTCTCTGCAATATTTTCCTTATTTATTTACATCATTCACCTGTATTTTGGAATTTCTTCGTCTTTATTCGTGGCGTTGATTGTTGTTGTTGTTGTTGTTGTTGTTGTTGTGATTGTTTCTTACATTATCTCTTTTATATCTTATCTTATTCAATTTTTTTTTGTTATGTTCCTTTTCTCTTCCTGTCACTTATTCACTTATTATTTTTTCCATCCCTTCTTCTTCTATTTCTTGCTTCCTTCCCTCCTTTTCTCTCTCT
>NC_059302.1:25934918-25937418 GCF_017591435.1 Portunus trituberculatus | reverse complement strand
CTTTCATTTCTCCATTATTGTCATTCCTTTTTAGAATCTGGTTTGCGGAGTTTGATCATTTTGTTTTCTGGGTTTTTTTTCCGGGTGGATCTTCCTGCCTCGTCAGTCTGTGCCGCGCTGGGTGAGTGTCTCGTCTGGCGCCTCTTTATCATCGTCGCCC
Source organism: Portunus trituberculatus (assembly GCF_017591435.1). Classification (NCBI taxonomy): domain Eukaryota; kingdom Metazoa; phylum Arthropoda; class Malacostraca; order Decapoda; family Portunidae; genus Portunus; species Portunus trituberculatus. Next base: position 25,937,258 of record NC_059302.1, on the reverse strand, counting down.
TTGTCCTCATTCCCCTTGTGTCCTCAACTACCTCTATTCCTCCTCCTCCTCCTCCTCCTCCTCCTCCTCCTTCTCTTGCTCACACTCTGCTCGCCATCCATCTAACACCTCCTGTCGCTCACTCACTTCCTCCTCCTCCTCCTCCTCCTCCTCCTCCTTCTCTACCTCCTCCTCTTCCTCCTCTGGGTCGACAAAAGGCCAACCTAAAATGGCTTTCCGATATAAATTCGATCCCTTAATGGCGTTGCGTCCCTCGGCACCTCGTCTTCCTCGCTTCTTGTTAGGGGTGGAGGAGGCTAATGGGGAGGTGTAGGTCAGTGAGGGGGGGCAGGGGTGGTGGAGGGTGATAGGGGGGTGCTGGTTGTGAATAATAATAAGTAGCTTTCATTCATCTCCCTTAACACGTCGCCTTTTTGTCCTCCTCCTCCTCCTCCTCCTTCTCCTCCTCCTCCTCCTCCTCCTCCTCCTCCTCCTCCTCCTCCTCCTCCATCTCCTACTCCTTTTCCTAGGCTCGTTCTATTATATTATCATTTTTTCCATGAATGTTTATTGCGTATTGCTCTCTCTCTCTCTCTCTCTCTCTCTCTCTCTCTCTCTCTCTCTCTCTCTCTCTCTCTCTCTCTCTCTCTCTTTTTTATTTAAACTTAATGCACACAACATACATATTTACACGTAAGTATGTTTACAGTTGGAGCTGAGTTCGTGAGCTAAGAGCGTGCACTGGCATGTGACGCTCATTCTAAAGCTGCTCCCGGGGACGGCATTGTGAGCGAGGGTGTCATAACACTGTCACTGTCAGCTGCGCACCTCCCTCGCCATTGATCAGCACTGTCATGTCAGGCACACGCACATCCCACGTCACTGTGTTTCACTGTCACTGTCAGGCATACTATCTTCCTCCACTCCTGTAGGCACTGTCACTGTCAGGTGGATGGCAGGCTGGTGGACACTGCCATTTTATCAGTGTCCACCAGCCTGCCATCCACCTGACAGTGACAGTGTTGGCTCTCTCTCTCTCTCTCTCTCTCTCTCTCTCTCTCTCTCTCTCTCTCTCTCTCACTTTTATCACTTTTATAACACAAAAATTTAGTCTCATTTCCTCCTCCTCACTTTTAGCACTGGCTAGATAGAATATTTGAGTGAGCTTCCTGCCAACATGTAGGTCACCGTGCGCTGCCACTATGCAGTTTGCTCTCTTATACATACATGCACTGTCTTGATACGAGATGGTCTGCTGTGTTGGGCCCCTGTTTTATCTAATGCAATGTTATTCTAATGTGCTTTTCACGGGAATTTATTGGGCTAAAGGGAATATTTTTTGGGGTGCCTCCTATCTGAAAGCCCATCCGCTAGGAAACTATTGCTCCAAATGAGGAAGCCCAACCTACACTCCGACCGTGGACAGGATTCGAACCCATGCGCTTGGAGACCCCTCAGACCCCAAAGCACGCATGGTTCCACTGTACCACGGCTTTGTTCACCTCTGCTCTCCTCCTACTTTATTTTGTACTGACACTGTTCGACTCTCATTGGTATTTTAGTTGAATCTGGGCTGTTCATTTGTTGTTTTTCCTATTTTTTTTTATGCATGTGTTTATTTTCTGCTTTTTCCATAAGGCCGAAACAAATTGCTGTCACATTCAAGCACGCCACGCTCAGAAAAGGCACCAAAGAATTCGTGATTTTTCGTGACTTTACCTGGTGACTCTAGCCCCATTTAGTAGACAGACGCGGCTAACAGGTGGTTGGGGGAGCAGCACCGAGGCTCAGAGACACACCCGTTTCACACCAACGAGGCAATAATAAGGGACATGATGGGCAAGGGATAGGTATTGGAGGAAATGTTTGCTGTGAAATAGCCTGTTTTTTTAAGGTACTGAATGAGCAAGAATCAGGAGAGTATCTAAATTGGACATTGGAAGACTATAGTAGAGAGATTAAAGGAGATATAGAGAAAGTGTGTGAAGGAGAACATGCACAAGAAAAGGAATAGTATCAAAATGAGAAGACTATTTGGACTAAAGAAGATGCAGAGACAGTGTTTGGTGGAGGACATGCAGGAAAAAAATAACCGTATCGAAACTGGAGGAAGGTGAAAGGCCGAGAGAGAGAGAGAGAGAGAGAGAGAGAGAGAGAGAGAGAGAGAGAGAGAGAGAGAGAGAGGATGTTAAGAAAAAAATGGTGATAATGGTAATGCCGCTGATGATGATAGTGATGATGATGATGATGACGAGTGGACACGCGTACACTTTTCATTCACCTAAGGAAAAGAATCAGCGTTTAGTATTTTTGACAAACATTTTACTGCTAATAGAAATAAAGAAAGATGAATTGCTTATA
>NC_059302.1:25909918-25924918 GCF_017591435.1 Portunus trituberculatus | reverse complement strand
ACACACAGGTAAGGGATTAAAAAGAACACGCACGCACAAAAGACAAGATAAAAGTCACTGCATTGTATTGAAAAGAGAAAGGGAATAAAAGAAAAGAAAAAAATAGTTTAATTGTTATGGTGACATTTATTATTTTTTCCTTTATCAATTTTGTATTAATTTTTGTGGATATGTTGAATGTACATGTATATTTTTCCTTGTAATGGTCACGACGCGATTAATTTACTTCAATGCATGCAATTCTACGCTTTTAATGCATCAAATCCTATTTACATTATATCCTGATGCATCGCTTTTATTTATTAGTATCTCATTTTACTCTTTTTTTTCCTTTTTTTTTTTTTTGCTTCACCTTCATCTCTTCTCTTTAACCCCTTCAGTACCATGGCGCGTTTTCATATTGATCCTGGTTACTATTTGGCGATTTTAAACAGCTTCAGAAACTCACGAGGGGGATTAAAATAGTGAAGACTCCAGTCATTATTCTTCTGACCCCCATAGACCCTTCCTAATGCATATAAAATCGTCTTATCACATCAAAAAATCAAGGTAAAAATGCGTCCCAGTACTGAAGGGTTAAGTTCACATCAAGACTACTTTACATTCTGAGGAACATTTCTCTAGCAGTCTGGTTGTCATTCTTTATTCAGAGAGTGTTTGCTTATGTCTCTCTGTCTCTCTGTTCATCAATGCGACGCTGTGACTTAATTGCTGTGCGTCACTATTTGCTGTGTTGTATTGGCCCGTCTGTGTGTCTGTATGTGTGTTTCTAAGTCTGTCTGTTCGTGATTATCTGTTTCTCTCCTTCTGTTCGCTAGTTTGTCTTTTTCTTTGTCTATCTGTATCATTGTTTGTTAGTTTCTTTGCTCCTTCTGTTGACTGATTTGCTTTTCCGTCTCTCTATCTCCGTCTGTCTGTCTGTCTGTCTGTCTGTCTGTCTGTGTCCATTATTCTCATTCTCATTTTGTCTGTTAGTGTGTGTGTGTGTGTGTGTGTGTGTGTGTGTGTGTGTGTGTGTGTGTGTGTGTGTGTGTGTGTGTGTGTCTGTGTCTGTCTTTCGTCCGTCTCTCTCTCTCTCTCTCTCTCTCTCTCTCTCTCTCTCTCTCTCTCTCTCTCTCTCTCTCTCTCTCTCTCTCTCTCTCTCTCTCTCTCTCTCTCTCTCTCTCTCTCTCTCTCATGCTGTAGTGTTGTATACAGAAACTTTCAATATCCTTTTAATAGTAATTCTCTCTCTCTCTCTCTCTCTCTCTCTCTCTCTCTCTCTCTCTCTCTCTCTCTCTCTCTCTCTCTCTCTCTCTCTCTCTCTCTCTCTCTCTCTCTCTTGTGAATGCTGACCTTGAAAACTGACAGGAGAAGCTGACCTTGAGGTGAGAGAGAGAGAGAGAGAGAGAGAGAGAGAGAGAGAGAGAGAGAGAGAGAGAGAGAGAGAGAGAGAGAGAGAGAGAGAGAGAGAGAGAGAGAGAGAGAATTATAATGCAAATGCTAAGTTTAATAGATAATGTCAATACAGTATCATTCTCGTCGCTGTTCAGTCCTTGTTAATAATGGTGGAGTCGGTATTATCTTGGTTCTCTCGTACGTAACCTTGATAAACTCTGGCATTCTCTGTTTTAGTTTTGTTTGCCTGCATTTCTCCACGTTCGTAATTTTTTTTTTTTTTAGTATCATTTTTAGTATCTCTTGTTAATAATGGTGGAGTCACATTATTATTATCTTGGTTCTCTCGTACGTAACATTGATAAACTCTGGCATTCTCTGTTTTAGTTTTGTTTGCCTGCATTTCTCCACGTTCGTAATTTTTTTTTTTTTTTAGTATCATTTTTAGTATCTCTTGTTAATAATGGTGGAGTCACATTATTATTATCTTGGTTCTCTCGTACGTAACATTGATAAACTCTGGTATTCTCTGTTTTAATTTTGTTTACCTGCATTTCTCCACGTTCGTAATTGTTTTGAGTATAATTTTTAAGAGCTGTAATCAAGACGTGTTTTTATTTATTTTTAAGTTTTAGGTTATTTTCTTGTTTTATGTAATAGGGGAAAGCTGGCCAAGGGTTACATAAAAGGGATAAATGTCTTGAATTCTCCCTTTTAAATGGTCAACTCATAGGAAGCTGGAGATACAGAAGCAGGCAGGGAGTTCCAGAGTTTACCAGAGAAAGGTATGAATGATTGAGAGTACTGGTTAACTCTCGCATTAGAGTGTTGGACAGAGTAGGAGTGAAAGGATGAAGAAAGCCTTGTGCAGAGAAGCCGCAAGAGGAATTGAGACATGCAGTTAGAAAGATCAGAAGAGCAGTTAGCATGAAAATAGTGGTATTCTCTTCAAAATGTATGGAAAATACTTGGAGAACACACCATACCAAAATAACAATCTCTCTCTCTCTCTCTCTCTCTCTCTCTCTCTCTCTCTCTCTCTCTCTCTCTCTCTCTCTCTCTCTCTCTCTCTCTCTCTCTCTCTCTCTCTCTAACCAAGTAATTATCGGTTGAGTCAAGATAATCACTCACTTAGCGTCCATTCTCTTTGTTTCTCGTGAGTGGAAGTCGTGTTTTACTTTCTCGTTGGTCTGTGTTGGTTGGGAAGTTATCCAACTTGTCTCTCGCCGTCAGTACCTTCCCGTGGACTTTCAGAGGATCAGGTCGCCTTGCACGAAGGTTTAATGGATTTATTCATTACGACCTCTAAAACTGCTAAGGTGATTTTCTGTGAGTGCAATAGTGTGGAAGAGGAGGAGGAGGAGAAGGAGAAGGAGTAGGAGGAGGAGGAGAAAAGAAAGTAGTAGAAGTAGAAGAAAAGGAAAATAAAAGAAAGAAGAAGAAGAGGAGGAGGAGGAGGAGGAGGAGGAGGAGGAGGAGGAGGAGGAGGAGGAGGAGGAGGAAGAAGAGCAAGAGGAAGAGGAGGATGAGGAGGAGAATGAGGATGAGGAGGAGGAGGAGGAAGAGGAGGAGGAGGAGGAGGAGGAGGATTGCTATGTAAATAATATCTAGGTAAAGTCTCTCGTTGAAGGTCCATCTATGAAACTTCACCCTTTCCCTCTCCCCTTCTCCTAAAGATAGAGTGAATAGATAAGATAAAACAGATTGATATTCCCGCGATAAATGTTTTCGTTACTTCCACTTGACTTTACCTCACTGCACCAGAATGACTCAATAACCTTTTTTTGTTCTTTTACCTTAACTAACTAACCTTAACTAACCTACCTTAACTACCTAACTGTAACTGTATTCAACATAACATAACCTTGCCTCGCTTTGCCTTGCCTCGCCTTGCTTTGCCTTGCCTTGCCTTGTCTTGTCTTGCCTTATCATCATACTTTGCATTACTTTATTTAATTCAAGCTAACCTGGCCTTAGTTTTTTTTTTTACATTACATCAAGCAACCTAACTTAATATCGCTTTGCCTTACCTAACCTTACTTAACTTAACTTTCCCTAAACTTTCCTTACACGACTTCAATTAACCTAACCTTACTTTACTATCTTAACTTACTTTATTTAATCTAAGCTGATTAATCTTACCCTTACCTTATCTTACCTTACTTTACCTAATAAAAGCTAGTTAATCTTTCCTTACCTTGCCTAACCTAACGATATCTTACCTCACTTTTATCTATTTCAAGCTAATTAAACTTTACCTTATCTTGCCTAATCAAACAAAGCCTTTCCTTACCTTAACCTTACTTTACCTAATAAAAGATAATATTACCATACCTTGCCTAATCTAACAATGTCTTACCTTACCTTACCTTACTCTACCTAATAAAAGCTAATTAACCATACCTTACATTGCCTCACCTAACAATACCTAACCTTATTTCACCTTACTTTACCTGAAAAAAATGCTAATTAACCTTTCTGTACCTTACATTTATTCAAGTAACCCAATCTAACCAAACTTAACTTTTCCATACCTCATATTATTTCAACTGACCTAATCTAACCTAGCATTATTTTAACCTATGAGGAAAACAACATGGGAGGAAATGATTATAAGGGAAGATTTTTACCTGTAGGATTGTTAATGGAAGTGTGGGGAAGTCTAGATCACTTGTCCTCCCATAGCTGCAGGTAACGTGGGAGGAATGATCATAGGGGGAAGATTTTTACCTGTGGGATTGGGACAGTATAAATCACTTGTCCTCCCATAGCTGCAGGTAACGTGGGAGGAATGATCATAGGGGGAAGATTTACCTGTAGGATTGTAAGGTGGGAGTGTGAGACAGTATGAATGACCTGTCCTCCCACAGCTGCAGGTAAATCTCCCTAGTAATTTTCTCGTGTAGGCTTCGAAGTAATCAGCCAGGGTTACAAGGGACGGCAGTGAACAGTCTTCTTTTCCCCTCATGTTCCCTTCCTTCTACACTGTTATCATTTCTTTCCTTTTTTTTTTTTCTTATCATCTTATCTTCCTTTTCCTTCCTTCCTTATTAGTGTTTCCTTTTTTTTTCGTTTGTTTTTTTTTCATTTCCGCTCTTTTTTTGTTTTCCTTTTGTCCTTTATTTTCATTCATCGTGTTTCCTCTTTTCTCATCTTTTTCATTCTTTTCATTCCATTTTCTATATTTTTTTCTATTTCTTTAATTCTTTCTTGTTTCCTTTCTTTTCTCCTTCGTCTTTTCATTCATACCATCCTCCTCCTCCTCTTCCTCCTCCTCCTCCTCCTCCTCCTCCTCCTCCTCCTCCTCCTCCTCCTCCTCCTCTCTCTCTCTCTCTCTCCTCTTTCTTCCTCTTTCTCTCCTTTTCTCCTTCTTCTCCTTCTTTTCCTCCTCCTCCTCCTCCTCCTCCTCCTCCTCCTCCTCCTCCTCCTCCTCCTCCTCCTCCTTTCCTCCTCCTCCTCCTCTCTCTCTCTCTCTCTCTCTCTCTCTCTCTCTCTCTCTCTCTCTCTCTCTCTCTCTCTCTCTCTCTCTCTCTCTCTCTCTCTCTCTCTCTCTCTTTTTTTTTTTTTTTTATTTAAACATAATTTATACAGAAGAACATGTACCCAAAGGCGCACTGTCGTGTGCTACCTATTCTAAGGGTACTACAATCTATTTCTCTACAATATTTACAAGACTTAAAAATAGAAAATATACAAGATGGTCAGCATGTAAATGGAGCACTGTTCTTTTCACTTCACTAGCACTATTCACGCACTGCACTACACTGAGTGTCACGTCACAAAGAGTGTCAGAGGAGTTGGCAGTGTCTGTCTCCACTTATGTGCCATCAGTTTGACACTGTGTGTGTTCATCTCCTGGACGTGAGGCACCGCGGCCGTGAACAAGTTCCACATCCTGGAGACGCGTCCTGCGAAGGTGCGTTGATGCTGACACCCGTGGGATCGCGGCACCTCTACGGCGTCACCACCATTGAGCACCGTTCTCGTGCTCCGTGCGGTGACTCTCAGAGGATGACGCAGCCCTGCCAGATGTGGCACTCTTTGCACCTGTGCCTTATGGAACACTACGATTGCCGCCACATCTCTGCGGTGTTCCAGTGAATCAAGGGGACGCTCAGGCTCTGGGTGAGGTGGTATTGCAGCATCTACTAGCCGTATGGCGCGGCGTTGGATGCTGTCCAGTCTCCTTCTGTGTGTGGCGGCACAGGACATCCAGGAGAGCTCTCTCTCTCTCTCTCTCTCTCTCTCTCTCTCTCTCTCATGATACACGATGAAATATTGTCTTCTCATTCGTCTCTTCTTTACCCCTCGTCTTTTTTTTTTTATATATTTCTTTTCTCTCAAGCTTCTCTGTTCTCTCCTCTTTAACTTTCCTCTCTGTCTGCGGTCTGCCAGTTTAAGTGAAGATGTTCCTGTTAGACTAAGAGAGAGGAAGGCACTGTTCTTTATCTGTCTTGTGTTCGTTGTGAGGGTGAAGGTGAGCTGATTGTGACTGGGAAAAGGAGGAGAAAAAGAAAGTGGAGATCTTAAGGGTAGATATAATAAAAGAAAGCGAGAGATTAAGGGAATGGAAAGAGGAAGAGCAACAATAGCAAAATCCAGAAGAAAGGGAGTAGTGGGGGAGGAAAAGAGGATGGAAGGAGGGAGGGAAAAGAAGAGAGGAAGAGAAGGAAGATGATGATGATGATAAGGAGAAAGAGGAGGTTGGTCTAAACTGCCTCTAGCAAGAAAATTTAAAATAACGAAGGAAGTAGAGGAAAAGGAGAAGGGAATGAAGAATGAGAAGGAGGAAAAGGAAGAGAAAGAAGAGGAAGAGAATGGTCTATGCCAAGGAAAAGCAAAAAAATTAAGAATATAACGAAGGAACTGAAAAAGGAGATGAAGAAGAAGGAGGAGGAAGAAAAGAAGAGAACGAAAAGGAAGAGGAAGAGGAGGAGGAGATTAGTCTGAGCCTCCTCCAGCAAAAGAAGATTATAACGAAAGAAATGAAGAATAAGGATGAGAAGATAAAGCAGGAAAAGGAGGAGGAGGAGGAAAAGAAGAGGATAAAAAGAGGAAGAGGAAGAGAAAGAGGAGGAAGAGGAAAGAATGAGTAAATTACGAAGGAACGGAAGAAGTAGTAGGAGAAGAAGAAGAAGATAAAGAGGTAGGAAAAAGAGGAAAAGGAGGAGGAAAAAGAAGAGGATGAAAAAGGAAGAGAAGAAAGAGGATAGTCTAAGTCTGAATAACGAAGGTACGAAAAGAGTAGGAGAAGAAGAAGAAGAAGAAAATAAAGAACGTAAAGGAGGAGAAGGAGAAAGAAGAAGAAGGAGAAGAAAATAAAGAAGGAAAAGGAGGAGGAAAACAGACAGTATGAGCCGCGCCCTTTGCACACCTCACTGTCACAATCTCATGCCAAAAAAAAAAAAAAAAAGAAAGGAAAAAGGAAAAGGAAAGAAACTGCTCTTGAAGTTGACCTAATCTAACCTGACCTTACACGACCAATCACCGCAGGGCACGTGACTCAATGTGTTTATTTGACCAGCTTATTGTTTGTCTCACGTGTGTGTGTGTGTGTGTGTGTGTGTGTGTGTGTGTGTGTGTGTGTGTGTGTGTGTGTGTGTGTGTGCGACAAATGGACTTGGGGCTTTAAATGACCTGTGCCATTTTTGTTTTAGAAGATTCTGAGTCGGGATTCTGTGTAAGTAACATTTTTCTTCTTCTTCTTCTTCTTCTTCGTAGTAGTAGTGGTAGTAGTAGTAGTAGTAGTAGTAGTAGTAGCAGTAGTAGTAGTAGCAGCAGTGGCAGTGGTGGCAGTGGCAGCAGCAGCAGCAGCAGCAGCAGCAGCAGCAGTGGTAGCAGCAGCAGCAGCAGCAGCAGCAGCAGTAGCAGCAGTGGTGCAGCAGCAGCAGCAGCAGCAGCAGCAGCAGCAGCAGCAGCAGCAGTAGCAGCAGCAGCAGCAGCAGCAGTGCAAGCAGCAGTAACAGTGGCAGCAGCAGCAGCAGTAGCAGCAGCAGCAGCAGCAGCAGTAGTAGCAGTAGTAGCAGTGGTAGTAGTAGTAGTAACACAGTAGTAGAGTAGCAGTAGCAGCAGTAGTAGTAGTTGTTGTTGTAGTAGTAGCAGTAGTAGTAGTAGTAGTAGTAGTAGTAGCAGTAGCAGTTAGCAGCAGTAGTAGTAGTAGTTGTTGTTGTAGTACTAGTAGAAGTAGTAGTAGTGTGGTATTAATGTTGTGTTTTTTTTCTTTTCTTTCCCCTTTTTTTTCATTTCTTGAGATTTTTTTTTTAAACTTCTTCCTCAACTCTTGTTTGTTGTTCTTCTTGTTCTTGTTCTTGTTCTTGTCCTTGTTGTTGTTCTTCTTCTTGTTCTTCTTGATGCTCTTTTTTTCTTCTCCTTCTTCTTCTTGTTCTTGTTCTTCTGTATCCTCTTTTCTTTATCTTCTTTTCTTCCTCTTCTTCTTCTTCTTCTTGATCCTCCTCGTACATAACTTTTTCTCTTTTCTTTCTTCTCGTCTCTTGGTGTCACTTTTCTTCTTGTGCTGCATTTCTTTCCTTTCTCTTCTTCTCGTGTATCATTATTTCATTTTTCTCTTTCTTGTTCTGAGTACAGCGTATCTTATTTCTTGTTCTCATTCTTTTTCTTTCATTATTTCTCCCTTCTTTTATATAATTCAACGTGTCCTTCTTGCCTCCTTTGTTACTCTCTCTCTCTCTCTCTCTCTCTCTCTTGCAATTTTCTCATTTCCTTATCTCCTTTTCTTATTTCTTTCACCTTTCCCTCAAACTCTTCAAATTCGGTTTTTATCTTCTTTTCTCTTTCCCAGTTTTCATTTCCTTGAACTTCCCTCACCGGCGACTTTTTCCTCTTTCTTCCTCCCTTGTCTCTCCTCCTTCAAGATCCCTGACAATTTTCTCTTTCCTCTTCCTCTATTATCATTTTTTTTTTTTCAACCTTCTTTTTTTTTGACCGGATTTTAGTCTTTCCTTTTCGTGTTTTTGTTCTTTTATTTCATTATTTTCTTTCTTTGTTGTTGTTGTTGTTGTTGTTGTTCTTGTTCTTCTTCTTCTTTCTCCTCTGCTTTTCTTGATTTTTCTTCTTATTTTCCAACAATCTTTTCTTCTTTTCTTTCTTCTTTTTCTCTTACTAACAAATGTATTTCCTTCGCAAATATCCGTGTATCATACTACAATCTTCCTCCTCCTCCTTCTTCTCCTCCTCCTCTTCCTCCTCTTCTATCATCCAGGTCAGCTTTTGCACTTCGTCTCCAGGTGAGTAGAATTTACCTGAGGCTGGGCAAGGTAAGACAAGGAGAGGCAAGGTAAGACAAGGCAAGGTGTGGGCTTAGTGGTGGTGATTACTTGGGCCGCACATAACAGGTAGACACAGGTAAGACACTGGCCAAGGAGACTCATGTTTTGTTTTGTTATTTTGATTGATTTTGAAAGTACGTGGTTATTTTTGTGTTTTAGCATCTTTTGGATTATGCTTAACCCTTTCCTAAGCATCTTTTTGGATTTGATGCTTAACCCTTTCCTAAGTTTTTGGTGTGATTAGATGATTTTATTTATATTGGAAAGGTTCTATGGAGGCTAAAAGATTGATGGGCAGTCTACACTATTTTAATCCCAACATGTGTCTTTGAATGTGTATAAAATCACCAAATATTATTGAAAAACGCGTCATGGTACTGAATGGGCTAAAGATACGTGATTCTCATGTATTGCTTGCACCTTGCCTGGCCAAACTCTTCCAACTTTGTCTGTCGACTTCTACCTTTCCTTCCTGCTGGAAGTTCGCCTACATTCAGCCTGTTCCTAAAATGGGTGACCGTTCTAACCCTCCAAACTACCGTCCTATAGCTTTAATATCTTGCTTGTCTAAAGTTTTTGAAACGACATTGAATAGGAAGATTCTCAAACATCTGTAACTTCACAATCTTCTGTCTGATCGCCAGTATGGCTTCCGTCAAGATCGCTCTACTGGTGATCTTCTGGCTTTCCTTACTGAGTCTTGGTCATCCTCTTTTAGAGATTTCGGTGAAACCTTTGCTGTAGCGTTAGACATATCAAAAGCTTTTGATAGAGTCTGGCATAAAGCTTTGATTTCAAAACTGCCCTCCTACGGCTTCTATCCTTCTCTCTGCAACTTTATCTCAAGTTTCCTTTCCGACCGCTCTATTGCTGCTGTGGTAGACGGCTACTGTTCTTCTCCTAAACCTATTAATAGTGGTGTTCCTCAGGGTTCTGTCCTGTCACCCACTCTCTTTCTATTATTCATTAATGACCTTCTTAACCAAACTTCTTGCCCTATCCACTCCTACGCTGATGATACCACCCTACATCTTTCCACGTTCTTTCAGAGACGTCCAACCCTTCAGGAAATCAACAGATCACGCGGGGACGCCACGGAACGCCTGACTTCCGATCTTTCTAAGATTTCCGATTGGGGCAGAGAAAATCTAGTAGTTTTCAATGCCTCAAAAACTCAATTCCTCCATCTATCAACTCGACACAACCTTCCAGACAACTATCCCCTCTTCTTCAATGACACTCAACTGTCTCCCTCTTCCACAATGAATATCCTCGGTCTGTCCTTTACTCATAATCTTAACTGGAAACTTCACATCTCATCTCTTGCTAAAACAGCTTCTATGAAATTCTGAGGCGTCTCCGACAGTTTTTCTCGCCCCTGTATGGAGTACTCTTCGCATGTTTGGGGAGGTTCCAGTCACACAGCTTTGCTTGATAGGGTGGAATCGAAAGCTCTTCGTCTCATCAACTTTCCTCCTCTCACTAACTGTCTTCAGTCTCTTTTTCACCGCTGAAATGTTGCATCCCTTTCTATATTTTATCGCTATTTTCATGGTAACTGTTCTACTGATCTTGCTAACTGCATGCCTCCCCTCCTCCTGCGGCCACGCTGCACAAGGCTTTCTTCTTCCTCTCATCCCTATTCTGTCCAACTCTCTAATGCAAGAGTTCACCAGTACTCTCAATTATTCATCCCTTTCACTGGTAAACTCTGGAACTCCCTTCCTGCATCTGTATTTCCGAATTCCTACAACTTGTCTTCTTTTAAGAGGGAGGTATCGAGGCATTTCCTCCCCTAATTCCTGCCTGACGGTTTTGGCACTTTTGCACTCTTTGGAGAGCCAGCGCTCAAGTGGGCCTTTTTTTAATTTTCTTTTTTTTCCCTTGGCTGGCCCTCTTCCTACGTAAAAAAAAAAAAAAATGTTGATATAACCTTTCTTGAAACGTGTGTCTTTATCTGACTGTATCTTTTTCATTTTATTTTCTCATTTTTTTAACTGAAATCTTACTTTTGTTATTTTTTCATTTAAATAATTTGCTTATCTTAATTTACTTTTTTTTTTTATCTCATTTCTTGTGTTGATTAATTTACTGTTGTTTTGTCTATTTATTTATCAACTTTTGGTCACCCCGAAGTATAAGGAGAAGTGGAAATGAGCTTGTGGGAGTGTAATGTGTGATTCCGAAACATCTCACTAATGACCGGAGTATAATTCAGTAGGTAAATATATAAATCGTTTAGTTCGAGATATTCTTTCTTTTCTTTTTTCCTTTCTTCTTCTTCTCCTTCTTCTTCTTCTTCTTCTTCTTCTTCTTCTTCTTCTTCTTCTTCTTCTTCTTCTTCTTCTTCTTCTTCTTCTTCTTCTTCTTCTTCTTCATATTTTCTTAATCTTCCTTCTCATTTTTACCATCGATCTTTTCCTTGATCTTCCTTCTCTCTTACTAACAAATTGACTCACTGAGGGAGGAGCGAAGCAAACTGGCCGTGACTGTGCTGCGTTGCGTGACGTTTGGCCGTGAGTGTGCAGTGAGGCTCAAATCGTTTACTGTGCTGACAAAAATGAGCACATAAGCTTTCACGTTATAGTCATATTTTAATTTGTTTCATCCACTTATTCTCATTGGTGATTCACGAATTTAACCCCTTCAGCATCATAACTCATACTCATATTCATTCTGCCTACTATTTGGTGATTTTATACAGCTTCAAATTTATGTGAGGGTTGAAACAGTGAAGACTCTGGCCAGTAATCTTCTGACTTACAGAGATCCTTCCTAATGTAAATGAAATAGTCTAATCATATCCAAATCTCAAGGTAAAAATGTGTTCCAGTGCTGAAGGGGTTAAAAGAGTAAACGAAATTCTTTTATCTTTTCTTTTTTTTTGTGCCATTTAAAGATTTGCCCCCTTTTTTTTTGCTTTTAATGGTAATAGTGTGTTTTAATGTATAATGTCAAGTTAGATTTTATTTTGATATATAGTCAAATCTTTTTCTTCTATTAGATGTATAATGTTAATAATGTTAATATATTTTTTTCTTTTTAGTATATAATGTCAATACATTTTCTTTCTTTCTTTTTATTGAAAGTCGGTTACTTGGGAGTGCGTTTCCTATTGTAAAGCCCGACTCTTATATTTATTTTTCTTTTCATTTTCGTATTATTAATTGAAGGTGTTGTGCTGCAGCTCCCTTTAAATGTGCACAATAAAATAAGTGTGAAATATAGCCACCTGTTTATTGTTATAATTCTCTCTCTCTCTCTCTCTCTCTCTCTCTCTCTCTCTCTCTCTCTCTCTCTCTCTCTCCAGAATTTTATTAACTGCCCCGTTTATATCTGTCCAATAAAATCCATTAAAATTACAGTGACATAATATGCAGAAGTTTATTGTTAATCATTCACCTTTTTTACACTTTTTTTTTATCCTGCATCGAAATAAAGTATACATATGGATTACGTCGACATATTAAATCACGTGTATGAAATATAAATTTACCAAACGTGACTGTGAAAATAAGCAATACAGTTTATTCATTTACTAAAAACATACATATATATATTTTCTGTGTCATTACTTTCTGCATTATGAGCGAAGGGGAAGTGCTCTCTCTATATACATCTTTCTCTCTTTTATTTCCCGTGCCAGAACTGCAACCTTGTCAATTCAGAACACTTCATTACCTCTTTTACTGCCGCTCGTTTTTCTTCCTGTAATCGCAATCTTTTTTTTTTTTTCTTCTGTTTTTTATTCATATATTTCATCTAGTTTAATCTCATTGAATAGTCGTGTAATTTAAAAAACGCAAAATTATATAACAATTGTTTCCCCCTGTTCTCTCTCTCTCTCTCTCTCTCTCTCTCTCTCTCTCTCTCTCTCTCTGATAATATATAAATTTCTAGTAGCAGTAGTAGTAGCAGTAGCAGTAGAAGTAGCAATAGAAATAGCATGATCAGTAGTAATAGTGGTAGTAGCAGCAACAGCAGCAACAGTAGCAACAGCAGCAGCAGCAGCAGCAGCAGCAGCAATAGTAGTAGTAGTACTAGTAGTAGTAGTAGTAGTAGTAGTGGTAGTGGTGGTGGTGGTAGTTTTACTGTGATAGTGAAGGCGGTGGTGTGTCAGTATTGATAGTACATGTTATTATTACTATTATCATTATTACGGTGGATGGCAGTGGCGTGCTTGCTTGATGGAGAATGGAGAGTGCAGGGTTTGGTTTCCGGGTCAGGTGGGCATGTCTTGGCTAATCACTTTACACGCTGACTGAAGTGTCTGTTTCCTTGTATACCTGGCGGGAACACTCACGGATATTGACACGGGACCAGGAGGCTGCGACCTTGCTTTGTCTGTGTGTGTGTGTGTGTGTGTGTGTGTGTGTGTGTGTGTGTGTGTGTGTGTGTGTGTGTGAATGAATACCCTGATATATTTTCTAAAGCGAATTGTTATATTTTTCATCTTTTTTCCTCTATTTCCCTCTGTCCGCCTATTTTCAAGTGTGTGTGTGTGTGTGTGTGTGTGTGTGTGTGTGTGTGTGTGTGTACGTGCAGTTTAATTTATAAATACTTAAGTACTTTAGCAGTTTGTTTGATTGATCGTTTTATAGATTGACTATTGGATTCTTTGACTGAATGATAGTTACACATACATATTTACTTAGATAAATAGACACACGTTTCCATGTAACATATAAACACACAAATGAGCATTTTTTATATCCGCTTCATACTAACTTTTGTCTATTAAATTTTTTTTTTAAATAATGAGTTTGTTGAATGACCTACACAGCAACATTAAAACCTCTAAATAGGATAACAGTCGAGTGGATAAAAACAAAAAGAATCACATTATTACCTACAACAATGTGTTTTACGACTCACTCCCATAAATCGATGCCAGCTCAGCCAACTACTGCGGGCCTTTATGTCAATTGTTATATGTATTCACAGGTTTCCGTCGGTGGTTTCTTTATTCCGATGCTGTACCTTTACCTAGCTTCCTTTCCTTGATGTGAGGAACATGTGTAATGGAGTTTAAATATTGGTGCAGTAATGTATGTGTTGTTAGGCGTGTGAAATGTGCGAGATGAGTGAAGGAGGAACAGAAAGGAGAGGATGAGGTTAGTGAATGAAGGACAGAAAGGAGAGGATGAATTGAGTGAATGAAGAACAGAAAGGAGAGGAGAGGATAAAAGAGGGAAGGATAGCGAGGAACAACTCACTTCTCGAACTCAATGAAGCTTCGAATCACTACGCACATAGAATAAGGAAAAATTCTCTTGACTTTCGCCAGAATAACTCATAATCAAAACTAAGCTTATCTAGTTTTTTCCTGTATTCATGAAAGGAAAATTTGTGATTGTGAAATTTAGTGTGAAATTTAGTGAACGTCTAACATGATAAGACGCAACTATGGGTGTACATGCTGTCCTCTGGCGGCCTCTCTAGTAAATACACGTGTGGCCGGGGCCCGGAAGTCCGTGCCGGTGCTCTTGTCTCATCTGTCTAGCTTCATTCACACAGCCAAGTTTTGAGTGATTTGATGACAGTCATGAGAAGAGAACAGGCACGCGGGTTTTGTTAAGTTGGAAAGTGAATATTATCAAGGGAGAAGGAGGCTGGTGATGGCTTTATGACGACTCGTACCCGCGGCTCCACAACGGCTCAACTTCCTCTGCTACTGACAACTTTCAACTTGTGCACACTCGACAATACGCTGTGGCGGCGAGATGTGAGTATAATCGGTTCGTTCCCTAAGTGCATGTTTCCTCCCTCGACTCCCACGACACCTGGAAACTGTAATGGGTAAAAAGGAAGCCATGGCGAGGGTTTAGCGTGAGGTGGGTGGCTGGCAGCGGGGTGCACGTGGAGGGGTGGTCACGGCCGCTCCTTGCCTGGCTCTCCCTGATAGCTATGTAGACACTAAGGGCTGTGTTCTCAAGCTCTCTGGTGTCATATCTCTGTTGTTTTAGCAGACTGTAGTGCAATTCTCGAGTAGGTCATGGCTGTTCTCAAACGTGTTTTCATGATTCCAGTGGTAGTTTAGCAAGAATTCTGCATCACTGACAGGAAAAAAACCAGCAGGAATACCACAGCTCTGTGTCTCAGACGGTGTTAACGTCGTTATTTGGGTGTAACTAGCAACAATATGAGATTTTAATCATATTCATAGGTAATTTCATACCTCCTGCTAATTTTGCTTTATTAACAAAGTGTAATAAAGGTACGTCGGTAATTGCATGGGTGGCAGTGGCGGCCGTCACGAGGCTGGGGCGACGCTGCGGTGACGTCATTGTTCCGTAAGGATTCCCCTGTCGGCAGTCAAGTTCAGTCAGTAATAAAC
>NC_059302.1:25889918-25897418 GCF_017591435.1 Portunus trituberculatus | reverse complement strand
CCCTCATCTTACTCACTGGAACATTTTTACATATATAAACATTATTTTTGTCCCGTCCCGCTCCGACCGACGCGGAAAGTGTGTGTGTGTGTGTGTGTGTGTGTGTGTGTGTGTGTGTGTGTGTGTGTGTGTGTGTGTGTGTGTGTGTGTGTGTGTGTGTGTGTAGGTTTGTAGATTTGTAGGTTTGCTTCCATTTACCCTTTCTGTCCTTCTCAGTGTGTGTGTGTGTGTGTGTGTGTGTGTGTGTGTGTGTGTGTGTGTGTGTGTGCTCGCGCGCGTATATGTGTGTGTGTGTGTGTGCGCAGGTGGACGGACAGGTAAGAGGAAGTGGTGGGTAGGGAGGGGGAAGGATCGGGAAGAATCCTTAAAGCTTCTCAACGTTGGTACTCTTTGATTTATTTTTTCATCGAGGGATGGTGATGTGTGCAGCATTTTCTGTGGAGTAGAGTGGAAACTTTACTCCTTTTTTGATCTTTTCGTTCCTAGGAGAGACTTAGGGAATGGTGCGCAGACTGAGACCAAGTAATGTGCTTAACAGAAAACATTTTGGTACGCATTTTTCCTCCTATATTTTTGTGGCACTGTATTTATCTTCAGATGCAACACTGTTTGGTTTCCTTAGTGTTGTGTTATGGAAGTACGTGTAAGGTTAAGTTAGGTTAGGTAAAGTAAGGTTAGTTTTTTTAATTTAAGAGGAGAAAAGTGGCTAAGGGCAACATAGTAAATTAAACAATAAATTAAATTTCCAGTTTCCGAAAAAGGCCGTGGTGGGGGGAAGAGTTACCCAAAAGACCGGGATAAATGTCTTAAAACTTCCCTCTTAAGTCAGATAAGGTCATAAGTATATAGACGTACGGAGGTAGGTAGGTAGATTAAGTTAAGTTAAGTTAGGTTAGGTCACGTTTTAGCCAGGTTAGGTTAGGTAAGGTTAGATTAGGTTTCGTTAAATTATGGTTACGTTAGTTTAGGTTATGGTTAGTTAAGGTTAGGTTAGGTTAGGTTAGGTTAATTAAAGTTAGGTTGGGTTAGATTGGGTTTGGTTAGGGTAAAGTTGAAGTAGGCAGGTAAATTAAGTTAAGTTAGGTCACGTTTTGGTTAGGTTAGGTTAGATTAGATTAGATTAGATTTCGTTAAGTTTTGGTTACGTTATGGTTAATTAAGGTTAGATTGGGTTAGAATGGGTTTGGTTAGGTTAATGTTGAGGTTAAGGTTAATTTAGGTAAGTTTAAGTTGGGTTAGTTTGGGTTAGATTAGGTTTAATTAGGTTAGGTTTGATTTCTTATTTGGTTCGGTTTGTTTAGGTTTGATGAGATTAGGTTAGTTTTAGGTTAGGTTTAGTTAGGTCAAGTTTCGTTAGGTCAGGTTAAATTAGGTTAGGTTTGATTTCGTTCGATGAAAGAGTCCAGCAAATTGTGTCAACCTTCCGTTTCCTTCAAGACTTCTTTTGATCTCCCCCTTTGATTCACCTGTTGAGGACCATTAGCGCCAGCGGGGCCAGGTAAGGGAGCCGCCAGTGACGCCACAACAGTGCTAAGTTGTTATTTTCGTTCTGGTCGCCGCCTTCGCGTATCCCTCCCCACCCTTTCCTCCCCTTCCCTCCCCATCTCTCCCTCCTGCCTGGCGTCCTGGAGGAGTGGGCGGCATGAGTGCTCGTTCTTCCCATTAATAATTCCTTGTGGTGCCGCAAAATAATAAAAGCCAGTACCAGTATTTTCCTACTAGAAATATTCGTAATTTTTGGATCTTATTTTCTTTATTATTATTTATACTTTTTCTGTCTGTTTGTCTGTATGTCTGTTTTTCTTTCCTTCTTTCTTTCTTTCTTCTGTCTGTCTGTCTGTCTGTCTGTCTGTTTTTCTTTCTTTCTTTATTTATTTCCTTCTGTCTGTCTGTCTCTCTCTCTCTCTCTCTCTCTCTCTCTCTCTCTCTCTCTCTCTCTCTCTCTCTCTCTCTCTCTCTCTCTCTCTCTCTCTCTCTCTCTCTCTCTCTCTCTCTCTCTCTCTAAGCTTGCCCACTAAAGCATTTCCAGCAGCCATCACATCAATTATTCCAAGTGTAGCCAGGAAAGAAGGAAGGCTTCATGTTTTTGTTTGATTTTAATATTTAATCTCTTGTAAGTATTGTACTGTTTTTTTCCCTCAATTTTTTATCTTTCTTTCTTCCTCATTAATAGTTTTTGAGGAGTAAAATTATCTTGAGCATTTATTTGGGTTGAAAAAATGTTCGTGTTTTCTAGAAATTATATGAGTTTTTTTTTTTTTTTCGTGTTGTCTTCCTTTACGTTATAGTTTCCCCTTGCATTCACAGTTTGATGTACTGCTGTGAAATAGTGAGTGTTCATGCTGCTGTCTTGCTCTTGGGGGAAAAAAAAATATGTATATGTATACATCTTTCTTTTTGTAGAAATAGTGTTATTCTTACTTTTTTTTATCACCATTTATTACCTTCCATTTTTCCTTTCCCAGTAATAGCATCAGGCAGCGCCATGAAAACGTAAATTCGCTCCCTATTCTCATGTCCCCAAAAATAACATGCTAATCTTTTACAGAAATTACGCTATTGTTACTTTTGCTGTCGCTACTTTTTCATCATTTATTGCCTTCTATTTTTCTGCCCCGTTAATCGTATCAGGTACCGCCATGGAATCGTAAATGCTCACCGTGTTGTCTTGTTCTTAAAAATATTCGTGTTTTGTGCAACTCGTGCTTTTATTACTTTCCATCCCGCTCTAATTTTCTTTCCCTCGGTCTGCGTCCCCAGGCGAGGCTCAGACGTCGCCGGGCCAGCGAGATGAAAACTGGTGAGTCAGTCCACATGCAAGTTTGATGTTCTTATCAAGACAGGCGGCGTAGAGGGAGTCCCAGCGGGGATGAGAGAGAGAGAGAGAGAGAGAGAGAGAGAGAGAGAGAGAGAGAGAGAGAGACTAGACTTCCTCTGCGTTCGTTCGGGCCAAATATTTCTTGATAGTTTCACTTCTTTATTTATTGTGATGATGAAATACGGCGGCGTTTTAATGGCGGCGGGATGCGAGGTGTTGGTTGTTGGCAAGGGAAGGTAGTAGTAGTTATGGTGGTGGTGGTGGTGGTAGTGATGGTTGTAGTGGTGGTTGTAGTAGTAATGATGGTAGGTGGTGGTGATGGTGTTGATAGTGTTGGTGTTTCTGTTTGTAACGCGATTTCTATTGTTATTCTCCTAGTGCGCCTGCCGTTACTGTTGTTTCTACTGCTACCATTACTATTACTACGGCCCCTTCTGTTGGTGCTGTGACTGTTCTGTTACTACTGCCGCTATTTGTGTGTTTGGTGGTGGATAGACTGCACTAACTTCCTTTACTCCCACACGTTATACAGGCTTGGCAATTACCATAACTATACTGTCATTCATAGTAACTTAATTCACTTCTCTTCCCCACTCACAAGTTCCTTCCATTTTCATTCACAATAATTTTCATCACAGTAACTTGCTTCTCTCCAACGCTGCATTCACTAATCTTCTCTCCTACACTGCATTCACTAAACAAACACTTCATAACGCCTTCTCGCTAATATTCACCATCCAGTGCAGTCAGAATGGGAACCGAAAATCACAAAATAGTTCCAGCAGTAAAAACCGAAATTGAAGAAATAAAACAAACAGAAGAATTGAAATAGGGAAGTGAATGAAGGGAGTGGCAATATAAAGCGGGAAAAAAGACAGATAGGGAAGGGCTGTTTGGTTAAGGTGAGATTGCTGATGTACGAGAGAGAGAGAGAGAGAGACAGAGAGAGAGAGAGAGAGAATAAATGATACGAGACAAAGATTAGAAAACGAACGAGTGACGGAGTAACTGAAATAAAAAGAGAGAGAGAGAGAGAGAGAGAGAGAGAGAGAGAGAGAGAGAAAATGAGTAGGTGTTTCGAGGGAGAGGAGGAGCAGGAGAGGGAGAGAGGAGAGATAAAGGAGCACAGAGTCAGGTCAAGGGAGAAATTTTATGGGCTTGGAGAATGAGGGTGGACGGTGAGAGAAAACACACGCGAGATTACCACACAAACTTTTACGGCAGCGAGAATGGCGGAGGCTGCGAGAAGGTGAAGTCTCCCCTCAATAGTTCGCTTAAGGAAAATGGGAGAAGCTTCATCCCACTCAACAGAAAACGAAGAGTTCCGACTTCTCTCCTTCGCGCCTCTTGATTGGATATTTTACACTTGTAGCTTACCTGACGGGCCCGGTAATTAGGTGACATAGCAGGTGAGAGAGAGAGAGAGAGAGAGAGAGAGAGAGAGAGAGAGAGAGAGAGAGAGAGAGAGAGAGAGAGAGAGAGAGAGTGTTTAGACAGGTAAGCAGACGTCACACTTTCACGTAATGGTGGAGGAAAGATTGTAAGGAGGAAAGTTTCGCACTGAGAGACTACATTCTCGATCTTTATTTATTGCCTGCAGAAGAAGAAAGAATAGAGGAGGAGGAGGAGGAGGAGGAGGAGGAGGAGGAGGAGGAGGAGGAGGAGGAGGAGGAGGAGGAGGAGGAGGAGGAACTGTGCTAGAATTTAAGGTTTTCCGAAATTCTAGTGTTCTTTTAAGTTTTTGTGGGTATTTTTTTTTTTCAATGTAGAAATCGTGAAATGTCATCTCTTGTTTCTCTGGTTAGTGGTTTTCGTAAGTTAGTGCTGAGTTCCGCAAGTTGGTAGGTGATTGATAGCTACTCGTCAACCTAGTCGGTTTTCTTTTTCATTCCTGTTTTTGTTTAGATTTCTTGTTTTTTTTTTATCATTTTTATCAGAGGCTTTTTGAATCTTTTTATCTTTTTCTGTTCGTTTTATTTGAGTTTTTTTTTTTTTATCTTATTTTATTACTTTTCTTAGTTTCTTTTTATTAACCCTTCTCCTCCTCCTCCTCCTCCTCCTCCTCCTCCTTCTTCATTAGTTTCTTTTTTTTTGTCAGGGGCGGGAGTGAGTAAAGTTTAATCCTTTATTTGTTGGGGTGACGTTTTCATTAATCTCTCTTACTTCGTTATCTTATTTCAGTCAGGTTATTTTTTATTTACTTATTATTATTTACTCCTCTTATTTTGTTTTCATTGTTAACTTTTTCCAAGGGCATCAGAAAATTTAATCTTTTTATTTTAATTATTTTCTTATTTACTTATTAATATTTACTGTTATTTTCTTGGTTTTTTTCATTATTAACTTTTCCGAGGCTTTTAGAAAACGTTTAGTCCCTTTTTTTCTTTTAGGTATTTCTTATTTAAACGATCCTTATCTGTATACTTCAATAGTCTTATCCTGAACGAAGCGTAACTGTTCTGTATGTTAGATTCTCAGTAAAGCTTCTCTCTCTCTCTCTCTCTCTCTCTCTCTCTCTCTCTCTCTCTCTCTCTCTCTCTCTCTCTCTCTCTCTCTCTCTCTCTCTCTCTCTCTCTCTCTCTCTCTCTCTCTCTCTCTCTCTCTCTCTCTCTCTCTCTCTCTCTCTCTCTCTCTCTCTATTTTTGTGTTTCATGACGTATTCAGAAATGTTTTACTTTCTCGATTTGTCTTTGTATTTACGTTAGCTCCTGTTTATTTGCATTTCACTTTGTATTCTTGTCAGAGCCTTGAATTTCACCTCATTTTGCAACATGAAACTGGAAAAGAAATGAAAGAATGAACGAATTGATAGATGAATAGATAAATAAATCCTAGTTGTTCCATTCCTCATGTGGTGGAAATCTATTTATACATCTTTTTTCATCTGTTTATCCTTATTTAATTGGAATTTCTACGTTTTTTTTTTTTCTGTCACTACACTCGTGCAAACAAAGCCATTTTTTTTTATAAGTCACGCCGCATACAATTAATTCAACACGCAAAATGGAAGAAATAAAGGAGAAAATAAAGTTAATTAAGGGACAAAAAACAGAGTCCCAGGTAAGGAAGGATTCACGTCATCTCACCTGTTCCTTTATTCTTTTTTTTTATCACTATTTTTTTTTCTCACTTTGCTTTATCTTTATCATTTTTATCTTTATTTAGTTAGAGAGAGAAGAAAAGAAAGTAAATACAAAACAGACGCCCAGGTAAGGAAGGATCCACAACACTTCACCATTTCACCTGTCCTTTTATTCTTCTTTCACCACTATTTTTTTTTTATTTTGCTCTATCTTTTTTCATCTATTTTTATTGAATTAAATTTCGTACGCTTTCCTTTTCTTTTCCTGTCACTACACTCGTACAAACAAAGCCTTTTTTTTTTTATAGGTCAAGTCTCATACAATTAACTCAACACGTAAAATGAAACAAAACGAAAATAAAGCAAAAAAAAAAAAATATACAGAAACAAGAAGAAAAGATTCACAACATCTCACCTGTCTTTTCCTTCTTCGTCCTTTTTCTTTTTTTTTCATCACCATTTCCTTTATTTTCATGTTCCTTTACTTTCTTATCGACATGCGGTGTTAGTCTGCTCGAAACGCTTTTATTTCTGACATTTGTGTTCCGCGAGGTGGCATTTCATCTTTATTTACTCTCGATCGGTTACAAGGAAAGGTTTTAGTTAGAAGTGCGGTTGAATACGGAACGAAGCCCGCTGCTGTCTGCTAATGTTGCCTTACGCCCCGCTGTGTTGTCTGGCGCCTTTACTTAATGATAGTGTGTGTGTGTGTGTGTGTGTGTGTGTGTGTGTGTGTGTGTGTGTGTGTGTGTGCGCGCGTGTGTGTGCAGTAGAAGGCTTTAGAGAGGTGCAATTTGACAAGCAACTCATTATTACCTTAGTGTGTGTGTGTGTGTGTGTGTGTGTGTGTGTGTGTGTGTGTGTGTGTGTGTGTGTGTGTGTTTGTGTTTGTGGGTGTGCGTGTTATTGATGTTTTTTTGGGGGATTATTGGTGATTTTAGCCATTTTTCGTCCCACTGTCCTGTGTTAGTTGTTGTTATGATATTATTCTTTAAGTTTTATTGGTGCGTTTTTATTGTTTATTGGCACATTACAGCATGTTATCGCACTTTTGCATTTAGTTTCATACATTTGTTTATTCATTTATTTATTTGTCATTTTATTATTATTTCGTTTTTGCCTGTTTGTTTATATCTGCAATTTTTTTGTTGTGGGTATGTTTGTTTCATTATTTTTTATTTTCCTGTTGTTTTCCCTCTTTATCTGTTTCTATTTTAAGTAACCAGGAATTTCTTTACTTTTCTATCTGTATATTTTTGTCTTTTTCCTCTCTTCTATTTCATTTTCATTCCAATTACATTCATATTCATTCACGAGTTGTCCGTTTCTCCTGTTTTATAATACATTTCTCTGTCTGCCTGTCTGTCTATCAATCTCTCACCTTTTTGTTTTTTTGTTCACGTTCCTCAATTAGATTATCACTATTACTGTTCTGTTACCCGTACGTACATTATTATATATTTGAGAATTAGTCTACCTAGTTGTCGTTTTATGTGAAAGCTGCTGTCATGGTGAAATATGAATTCAACACGGGCTGGCTGCTGGAATATCGCCATTTCTGTTTTACTTTACTCGCCAAATGTAAAAAAAAAAGTGAAAA